>NC_038048.1:13899940-14189785 GCF_002211085.1 Panicum hallii
TTTAGCACTTGGCTGGGACCTCGAGGTATAATGTGCACATTTAATCGTGCCATTTCCTCTCGCAGATGGTCATTCATGGCCCATAGGATTTCCGACTTAAGGCATCGGCTACCACGTTCGCCTTTCCGGGGTGATACTGAATTTCCAGATTATAGTCCTTGACCAACTCCAACCATCTTCTCTGCCTTAAATTTAAATCTGGCTGAGTAAAGATGTACTTTAGACTCTTGTGGTCGGTGTAAACCTCACACTTATTTCCGATCAGGTAGTGTCTCCAAATTTTAAGGGCATGCACTACGGCTGCTAGTTCCAAATCATGGGTCGGATAGTTTCTGCTCATGAGTCTTGAGTTGGCGGGAAGCATATGCAACGACTTTCCCGTCTTGCATCAGTACGCACCCTAATCCTTGTCGGGATGCGTCACAATAGATGACAAAGTCCCGATGAATGTCCGGTAGGGTCAGCACTGGGGCGGTTGTCAGTCTTCGCTTCAATTCTTGAAAACTCCTCTCACAGGATTCTGTCCAAGCAAACTTTTTCTCTTTCTTAAGAAGTTCCATCATGGGTCGGGCTAACTTAGAGAATCCCTCAATAAATCTCCGATAGTATCCGGCTAATCCGAGAAAACTTCTGATTTCACTAACGTTAGTTGGCTGCTGCCAATTGGATACGGCTTCAACCTTCTCTGGGTCCACTGCTACGCCTTCCGCGGTCAGAATGTGACCAAGGAAAGCTACTCTCTCCAGCCAGAATTCACACTTGCTGAATTTGCATATAGTTTATGTATCCTTAATTTTTCCAACACTACCCGCAGATGTTGTTCATGTTCCTGAACACTCTTGGAGTAAATAAGTATGTCGTCGATAAAGACGACTACAAACTTATCCAGCTCGTCCATAAACACCTTGTTCATGAGGTTCATAAAGTAAGCAGGTGCATTGGTTAGTCCGAAGACATTACGGTGAACTCAAACTGCCCATAGCGGGTGACAAAAGCTGTCTTAGGGATGTCACTTTCCCTAATCTTGAGCTGAAAATATCCTGACCTTAGGTCGATCTTGGAAAAGTACTTAGCTCCTTTTAGCTGATCGAAAAGGTCATCAATCCTAGGGAGGGGGTACTTATTCTTAATGGTAACTTCATTCAGTGCCCGGTAATCTACACACATCCTCATACTCCCATCTTTCTTCTTGACAAACAGGACTGGGGCTCCCCAAGGCGACGAGCTTGGTCTGATGAAGCCAATCCTCTGCAGTTCCTCTAGTTGCTTCTTTAATTCTGTCAATTCAGAGGCTGCCATCCTATAGGGTCTCTTGGCTATCGGAGATGTTCCGGGATAAGGTCTATGACGAACTCTATATCCCTATCTAGCGGCATACCGGGAAGCTCTTCGGGGAACACATCTGGGTATTCGTTTACTACCGGGACTCCTTCTAAGGGCTTGGCGTCCATGCTAAACACCATTGGATCAAACTTACTATCCCGGGTACGGCAGACCACTTGTACTCCCTCTTGGTTGTTAAGTGTACCACTTTGTCGGTACAGCCTATGAGACCATTGTGTCGGCTTAACCAATCCATCCCAAGGATCACATCTATTCCCCCAGGTTTAAGTACTACCAAATCTGCTAGAAAGTCTACCCCACTTAAGTTGATCCTTACCCGTGGACAACCTAGTTGACAATTGATGTCGCCTCCAGGCGTCCGGGTTAATAGGGGTGTTTTTAGTAGTACTGTAGGTATTTTGTGTATCTCCACATAGCTCGAGGATATAAACGAGTGTGATGCTCCAGAATCAAATAATACTGTCGCCAGAGCTGATTTGACTAAGTACTCACCGAGCACTACGCCCTGAGCTTCTTGAGCCTCCTGCGCGTCGATGTGATTGACGCGGGCTCGTCCAAATGATTGCTGCTTCACCTGCTGGCTGTTGTCGTTGTTGCGGACGGGCACTCGGTTGGCATCGGTCAGGGCTGGTCTGGGCCCATTCACTGTGTTGGAGAAGGTCGACGTGGCCGGCTTATTCTTGGCGTAGGGGCAATTGGCGATGAAGTGCCCCGTCTCTCGGCAGTTGAAACAGGCCCTAACATTGTTGTTGTCGGAGGCGGCCAGACTTGTGTTGCTCTGCGGGGCCCTCATGATATTCTGACTCTTGGGCTGTGCTTCAGAGGCTCGTGATCCAGTCACTTGGGACTGAGTCCTATACTGCATTGGGGCCTGGGATCTTGGTGTAGTGTAGTTGGAGTTCCTCGGCCTTTGGAAGCGGTCCTGCTGGCGAGCCTTACTTTCCAAGAATTTGCGTTTGTTGTCCTTCTTTTCTTCAGCCTTGGCCCTTTCTGTGAGGATGGCCTTGTTCATCAGGGTGTTGAAGTCCGGATAGATCTGGGGAGTAAGCAAGGTCCGGAGCTCTGGGCTTAACCCTTTCTTGAACATGTCTTGCTTTTTATCGTCGTCATTCACCTCTTCCGGCGCATATCGGGCCAATTCTATGAACCGGTGGGTGTATTCTTCCACCGTCATACTCCCCTGTTGTAGTGCGCGGAATTCATCCACCTTGCGCTTCATAGTGGCTGAGGGGATGTGGTAGCGGCGGAACTCCCTTACAAATTCTCCCCAGGTGATGGTAGAGGCGTCTTCGGCTGCAGCACAATAGTTTTCCCACCAGGATAATGCCGTTCCGGTGAGCTGGTGGCTGCCAGAAGGACTTTATCCCGGTCCTGGCATTCGAATGGTTCGAGCTTCCTCTGAATTACTCGCAACCAGTCGTCAGCATCCAACGGGTTGCAGGATCCGGCGAAGGTTGGTGGCTTGGTCCTTAGAAAGGCCGTCAGCTTGTCGTTCATATTCTGCCCTCGCGGCTGCCGGTTAATGAGGGCGTTCGCCAGAGTCTCCAGTATGAGGGTCTGGTTATGGATGATTTGTGCCAGGTCTCCGAGGGGTGGGGGTGGTGGTAGTTGTTCTCCTTCTTGACTTCCCCCCCGGTTCTGGCTTACTTCTTGCTCTCCTTGGGGAAGATCTTGTTCAACGGGGTGTGCTCCGACACTAGCGGCTACGGGTTCCGGCCACGGGAGGCCCTCGCGACGTTCCGGGGGGTCACCTGTTGATTGGGTAAGTTAGGGTTACGTGATGTTTAAGTTGTTTAATTCGTATATAGGGCAGAACCTATCTTCTGCCTGTATTCATATAAATAATCAGCACACAACAAACCAGCACACAACATCACAAACAACAAATGTGAACCATTTTATTACTGCGAGGGGGTACAACTTAGGGTAAGGCTGGGCCTCGTGCTACTCGGCCAGGGTCTTGCAAAAGGTCACGTCTTAAACAGAAAGGCTGGGAAGGCATCACTGGGATGGCGTCGGTCACTCTACTTGCGTGGTGTGTCTTCTTCCGGGGCGGACAGGGTGAGAGGTTCTCGCTCGCCGTCTTCTGGGTTCCCATCGGTCACGGGTTGCATCGCAGCATCCCCTTCGTCGGCGGCAGCAGAACTTTCAGGATTCTCGGGTGGGACTCGTGTGCTCCCAAAGAGTGATCCCCACCCTATGACGGGTGTCCGAGCAAAACATGGTCTTCCCCTATCGCCGGGACTGGTGTTCCACTTTGGGTCCAATCTTGCATACGCCGGTCTCGGGCCTGCCTGAGGCTCTCTTGGGCGACCGCTTCGCTACTGACCGCGGCTGCGGCTCTCGCCTCGGCATGGGTGGCTCGGATCTGCTGTATCCTCACCGCGAGCTCCGCTTGCTCGGCTCGATGGGTCTGCTCCCTTAGAAGGTTGGCTTGCTCATCAAAGAGTTGGTCCAGGGCGGCTAGGTAAGTCGCTACTTGGTACAGGGGGCCTTCTTCGTGGCGACGTCGCTCCAGGTTTCTCATGCGTGCTTCCCAGACTGGGGTTCTGATGGCCGGCGGGAAGAACTTCGCTGGCGTGGGGGCGAGGTGTTCTTCGAAGATCCGGCACAAATAACGGAGCGCTTTCCTGACGGCCAAGGGGTAGGTATCTTGGTGTCTAAACCCTGTGGCGGTCGCCCGCCAGGGCTGGATGTCGGGGTAGCGGTTGCTCCTGGCGATGACCAGGATCACCCTGCAGCGGAGGGTACCATGGTGCTCGTACTCTCGGCTGTAGTACCTTGGGCGCTCCGTAACGCCAAGGTCCTCCAGGGTGTTGATCAAGAGGCTGGGGAATCCAGGTGCAGCTTGGCAATCGCCCTGGGTCCATCCTTCCTCAGCCATCTGAAACAGAAGTAGGGTAAACAACATGGTACAGGTGCAAAAGCGAGTAGATGATATTTATTATTACAACAAGGGTGGTACAGTTTTCATGGATACGTGGTCATTAGGGTAGGGTTTTTGCTAGGGGTGCTAATCCTATCATGGGGATTCTTCCTCGGTCCTGATGGAGCGCTTCTTTATTGGAAGGAACCGATCCATCTCGTTTTCGGTCTGTGTACCCTTATCCCAATGGGTCTCCATGGGTTCTTCTTCTTCTTCCTCTATCCATCCACCTATTCCGTTGCGGGTCTCGTATTCTTGCATCTGGGCTTGGAGGGCGGCTAAGGAGTACTCGGCGGTTGCAGCTCTTGTCCGTTGTTCCTCCAGCTCCTGGGTTAACTTTTCAATCCCATGGATTAACTTCTTCAGTTGTGCCGACTGTTCGCGGCAGAGTGCATCCAAGCCAGTAAGGTAGATGGATAGGTGGGAGACCGCATCTTCTAAGTCTTCTTCTTCTCGTCCCAGTCTCCTCATCCGGGCAATCCAAGTGCGTCCACTCCTTTCAGCGGGTGGGAAAAACCCCATCGGAGTCCGCTGAAGGTGGTGCCTGTAGAGCACACGTAATCGGCGCAGGGCTTTACGGGCGGCCTTTCGGTAGGCGTCAGGGAAACGGAAACCAGTTGTGGAGATAAACCAAGGGTCCACATCAGGGTAGCGGGTGCTCCTCTCCACAAAAATCATTATGTCGCACCGAAGGGTGCCTCCGGCGATGTACTCACGGTAGGCATACTCCGGTGGTTCCATAACCCGACGCGTTCCAGGCTGAGCAATAGTAACTTGGGGAGGCCGGGCTCTGCGTGGCAGATTCCGCTAACCCATCCATTGCCAGCCATCTGGAACAAGGCAAAGATCAGTGGTGAGTGTTTGTGCAGAAAGTTTCTAAACCGGGACAAGTTCTAGGGCCTAAAAAGTGGTCTCGCTCCTAGGGTCACGTCCTACGGCCAGCCTACGGCTCTGATACCACCTGAAGCGTCCTCCCATCAGGGAAGACTTAAAAGTGTCACTTTATCAGTCCCAGGAGGCTGATAACACTTTATTACATCAGATGGTACATCACCGTACAACTCTACGCGGTAATGGGCAGTGAAGCGCCACTATCGCGAGGATTACAACCAGAACCCACACGACTACACTGGCTACGAACAAAGGATCATCAGAGTCTTGCGCCATGCGGAGCTCCAACGGTGACCTCACCCACAGGCAAGACTGGGTGCAGGACGGAACCCTATTCGTCGTTCTCGGGGATGTAGTCGGGATCCTCCACTGTAGAGTAAAAACGGGGTGAGTACAAACGTACTCAGCAAGTCCAATCACACCCACGGGGGGGTTATAACAGAGTTAAATGCATAGGATAATCCAAGGATAAAGTTACGGTTCTTTTGCGGAAACACAATTATATGCAAGGGTTCGTTTTAAAAGCATTTTTCAAAACAAGTTTTCAAGTGTCTAAGAACACGCGATGTCGATCTGTACGGATCCAAGTTTCAAGCCGCTACCGGACTCCCCGTCCGTTGTAGCACACGGCACCATTGCCGGATACTTTCCAAACAACTCACACTGGTTCAACCCTTCCCAGGGAGAAACACTAGTTATGTGACCACACCGTAACTTGCCCAGTACCGTGGGCACGGCTATTCGAATAGATTCTTAACTCTGCAGAGGTGTGCAACTTTACCCACAGGTGGGGTACCACAGCACGAACACCTTAGTGCCGGTGCAGATCCCATCGAAGCCCTTACCCACCGTAGCTAGACCTGACTAGCCACCACGGGATCTATCAAGGGGTCATTCGACCTAACACCGAGGTTTAACCGGGGCATAAGTCACACAGAGCTTATCCCGTCTCCTTGATCACCCGTTGCTCCCAGCTCTCCTGATGGCTATCAGACTAACTAGTGGGGTTAGGCCAAGCCGTTGCCCATACAACGGTCAAGTGGTTCGCACTACGAGAAGCTAGGTGAGATGTCACATCAACTCGGTCCTTAGGGGTGACAAGATGGATATCTCCCATCCACGCTCAACCACACAGGTACGAGCACACCAACGGCAATTCACACAGAAATGCCATCCATCTCATCTAACTCGCTTTTCAAAACCACATTTTATCCCTTCCCACACACACGCATTTTCTTTATAAATCAGGCAGTCAAAGTATGGTTATTTCAAACAAGGGTGGCTATCCTGCCGGGTTTCCAGCACGCAAAACAATGCAATTTTATAAAATAGGCCATTGGGTCGTGTTTATAAAAACTAGGACAAAAATATGCATCAAAGGGCGGAATTGAACTTGCCATCGTCAAACCCTTGCGGGAAGTCCTGGTCGAAGCACTGTCCTTCGGGTTCGGGGTCGCAGAACTGGTCCTCAGTTGCTTGGTCGCGGTCGGGAACCTCATCGTTCACTCCGTGTCCTACGACGCAAACAAACAGACACACAATCAAGCGAAAGAACTAAAAGCTTTTATCGTTGGGCTTGAATCGGAAATAATTTAGTTACCGAGTTAGGGGTGGTATCTCTGGGCGGTTTCTTGTTGGCATGGCTAAAACTATACTATAAAAGGCGTGGTAAAGTTTCGGATCGATCGGAGGTCGTTTCGCACATAAAATGACGCGCTAAAGGTGGTTTCGGTGGTCACACAGGGCCCTAGGGGTTTATTCGTAAGTATCCGGAAAGAGCGAGGGCCTTTTTGTAAATCCTATAAATTCTCGGGGCATGCTAAAGAGTGCCAAGTGTATCTAGGTTCAAGCATTAGAGGGTTCTATTTGAATTAATGGAAAGTACGGGGTTTCTTTTGTAAAAGAGGAGTGAATAAGGGAGTGCTCATAGGAAGGAGGGGGGTTTTTGGGGAAAACCAGAAAGGGGAGGGGGGTTTGGGTAAAAACACCCTTCTCCTTCCTCTCCCCCGTGCAAAACAGAGGAGGGGAGGCAGGGCGCCGGCGGTGGCCTGTTCCGGCCGGCCGGGGCACGGCGGTGGCCCGGGAGTGGGGGGAAAGTGGGAGGGGGGCGCGGGGAACCCATCCCCGGCCTTACCTCGGGCCGAGGTGGGGCGAGGGGACGCCCCCACGGTGGGCGGCGGGCGGCAGGGGAGGCTGTGGCGGCGGCGGCGCTGTGTGCTCGGGGAGGGGCTGCAGGTGGCGGTGGGAGGTGTGGGGGAACGAAGGGCCGCGGCCGGCCTACTTATAGGCGGTCGAGCGGCACGGGGAGGCGGCGGCCGGCGGGCGGCTCCACGGGCGGCCATTAATGGCGCCCGTGGCTTGCGGCGGGGCACGGCCGTGCGCAGCCGTGCACGTGGGGGGGGCCGGGCGGCGGTGTGCGGCACAGAGGGGGGCGCGGGCGGCGAGGCGGCACAGGGGGCGCGGGCGGCGAGGCGGCACAGCGGGCGACGGCGTGTGCGCCACGGCGGCCGTGCGGCCGCGCGCGTGCGCCAGCGACGGGCGGCACGGCGGGCGGCGCGGCACGTGGTGCACGCGCGGGTACGGGCGGCCGGGCACAGGCGCGCGCGAGGGGAGAGGGGGCCGGTGGCCGGCGCGGCGGGTGCGGCCGAGCACAGGCGCGGAAGCAGGGGCTCGGGAGCAGAGACAGGGAAAGGGAGGGAAGAAGAAAAGAAGAGGGAAAAGAAAAGAAAGAGGAAAAAAGAAAAGGAAAAAGGGAGAGGGGAAAGAAAGGAAAAGAGGGAGGTTGGAAAAAGAAGAGAAAAGAAAAGAGAGAATGGGGGGAAGAGAAAAGAGGGAGAGGGGGGGAGGGTGTGTCGGCGCCGGTCGCGGCGGCGACCGCGTCCACGCGCGCGCGGGGATTCGCGCGCGACACGAGAAGCGCCGGCGCTAATTGCGGTAGCGGTCGCGGCCGGTTGGCCACGCGCGCGGTATTCGCACGAGGAGAGGAAGAAAAGGAGGGGAGTCGCGTCTGCGTAAATCCCGGCGGACGGTCGCGCGTGGGCGGGCGATGCGGAACGGATCAGTACTTCGGTTAGGGTTAGGGTTTTGCTGTTGAACCGTTTTTACGAATCTCTCTAGCGCACGATTTTATTAAGTGAATTTTCAGGGCGTCACATATCCTGTCTAGTTTCACACCAAAGTCCAAAAGGGTTTGATTCATATATAGAATTTGGGCACAACATGCACCGGCTGCTATATATTCCGCTTCCGCGGTGGACAAAGCCACGGAATTTTGCTTCTTACTTGACCAAGAAACTAGAGAACGCCCAAGCAAGTGGCAACCCCCGGAGGTACTCTTGCGATCCACACGGCTTCCGGCAAAATCCGAATCCGAGTATCCCAAGAGATCTAAGCTAGCGCCTTTGGGGTACCACAAGCCTATGCTAGGGGTGTGCTTGAGATACCGAAGGATCCTGTTTACAGCCGAAAGGTGAGATTCCTTAGGGTTAGCTTGAAAACGGGCACACAAGCACACACTAAACATTATATCGGGCCTAGATGCGGTCAGGTAAAGCAAAGACCCTATCATAGAACGATAGAGGGATTGATCAACTGGTTTACCGTCCACATCCAAGTCGAGATGCCCATTTGTAGCCATGGGAGTCTTAATTGGCTTGCATTCATCCATCTTGAACTTCTTCAAGATATCTTTAGTATATTTTTCTTGATAGATGAATGTCCCTTCCTTTATTTGTTTGACTTGAAAACCAAGGAAGAAAGTCAATTCGCCAATCATGGACATCTCGAATTCCCTAGACATCATGGTAGCAAACTCATGGCTTAGTAAATCATTAGTTGAGCCAAAGATAATATCGTCAACATAAATTTGACAAATGAAAAGATCCCCGTTGACATCTTTTGTGAACAAGGTGGTATCCACCCTCCCGATTTTGAAGCCTTGCATGATTAGGAAGTCACAAAGCCTCTCATAGCAAGCCCTTGGAGCTTGTTTGAGCCCGTAGAGTGCCTTGTGCAACCTATAAACATGGTTAGGATTCCTCGGATCTTCAAACCCGGGAGGTTGCTCAACATAAACAAGTTCGTTAATAAAGCCATTTAAGAAAGCACTTTTCACATCCATTTGATATAACTTAATATTATGATGTGAAGAGTAAGCAAGAAGGATGCGGATAGCTTCAAATCTTGCGACCGGAGCAAAAGTTTCACCAAAATCTAAACCTTCGACTTGAGAAAACCCTTTTGCCACAAGTCTTGCTTTGTTGCACACCACCACCCCATGTTCATCTTGCTTGTTTCGAAAGACCCACTTTGTGCCGATTATGTTCTTGTCTTTTGGAGGAGCTTTGAGGACCCAAACTTCATTGCGGGTGAAATTGTTCAATTCCTCTTGCATGGCCATCACCCAATCCGAGTCCTCAAGTGCTTCCTCTATGCTAGTGGGTTCAATACAAGAAACAAATGAGTGATGTTCGCAAAATGAAGCATGCTTAGAGCGAGTTCTTACTCCTTTGGAAGGACTACCAATGATTTGACCAATTGGATGATCCTTGGAGATGCGACCATGCTTCACTAGCGGTATTTGCATGGATGCTTGTTGGGGTGGATCATGAGTGACTTGTGCTTGTGGTGGAACATTTTGCTCTTCTTGTTCTTGGACTTGGGGTGTTGGCGTTGACACATTTTCTTGAGGTAGTGGATCAACTTTATATTGATCTTCATCCACTTGGGGTGCCGTGGAGGTGTTTGGTAAAGATGAGGAAGTTCCTCCCCCTTGATCATTGTCTTCATGCACCTCCTCCGGCTTGATATCCCCAATGGACATCTTCTTTAAGGCTTCTTCAATCTCTTCATCCCCTACATTTTCATAGCCAACAACCTCCTCTTGGGAGCCATTAGATTCATCAAACTCCACATCACATGTTTCTTCAACTAACCCGGAGGTTTGATTGAATACTCTATATGCTTTGGAGTTTGATGCATAACCAAGAAAGAAACCTTCATCACATCTACTTTCAAACTTACCGAGCCTTTTCTTCTTATAGATGAAGCATTTGCAACCAAAGACTCGAAAGTATGATATATTTGGTTCCTCCCGGTGATGAGCTCATATGGAGTTTTCTTGAGGAGTCGGTGAGGATACACTCGGTTGGATGCATGACACGCCGTGTTGATTGCTTCCGCCCAAAACTTCTCGGACATGCCATAATCATCCAACATTGCTCTTGCTAGGGTGATGAGTGTCTTGTTCTTTCTTTCCATCACTCCATTTTGTTGAGGCGTGTAGGTGGCGGAAAACTCATGTTTGACTCCTTCTTCATCGCACCATTCTTCAATCTTCATATTTTTGAACTCGGTGCCGTTGTCACTCTGGATCTTCACGATTGGGGAATTGTATTCCCTTTGAGCTTTTCTTGCAAATGACTTGAAGATTTCCGGAGTTTCACCCTTATCCCCTAGAAACATGACCCAAGTGTAGCGTGAAAAATCATCAACAATTACTAGGCAATAGAGGTTACCACCAATGCTCTTGTATGAAGTTGGACCAAAGAGATCCATGTGTAGTAGCTCGAGCGGCTTGGAGGTAGACAACATCGTCTTGATAGGATGATGTGTTGCAACTTGCTTCCCGGCTTGACATGCTTTGCATAGCTTGTTCTTGTCAAAAGTGACGTCCTTTATGCCGGTGATCATCCCTTTCTTGTGGGCTTTCTTGAGGTTGCTCATGCCAATATGAGCAATTCTTCTATGCCAAAGCCACCCAAGAGACGACTTGGTGAAGAGGCAAGTCATGGTGCTTGTTTGCTTTGAAGAGAAATCCACCAAATAGATATTGCCATGCCTAAACCCCATGAATACCAATGACTTGTCTTTTTCATGAGTCACTACAACACCATTCTTGTCAAAGGCACACGTTAGTCCAAGATCACATAATTGTGCAATAGAAATAAGATTAAAACTAAGTGCTTCTACAAACAAAACATTTGAAATGGATAAATCTTTTGAAATTGCAATTCTACCCAAACCTAAGACTTTCCCCTTTGAGTTATCACCATAGGTGACATGTTCATGATCGCCGGGGTCTTCAAGAGAGGTGAACATGCTATCATTGCTGGTCATGTGTTGAGAGCAACCGCTATCAAGTACCCAATGTTTTCCACCGGCTTTGTAGTTCACCTACACACATGAGAATTCATTCTTGAGTTTTAGGAACCCAAACAAGCTTTGGGCCTTGCACATGTGTGACAAGAGCTTTCGGGACCCAAAGTTGCTTGGGGAGCTTCTTCTTCAACTCCTTAGCAATTTTGCCAATGAACTTGGCCTTCACCTTGCCCTTCACTTTACTCAAGAGAAAATGGTTATTTTGAAACATTGATGAGTAATTTTTGGGTAATTTAGGAAGAGGACGTGATGGCAAAGTGCACTCTCTAGTGTGGTGCCCAGTGACTTGGCAATGTTGGCAATATGAACCCACTTCCTTGATGAAGCTTGTCTTGATCTCCGGAGAAGGAGTTGTTGCCATGTTTAGCTCCGGAAATGAACCAAGACCTCTCTTGCCATAGTCATGGGCATTGTTGAAGAGAATCTCCTTGTGGATGTATTCTCCTCTTGAGAGTTTCTCCACACTACTCTTGAGGCTTGCCACTTGATCCATCAATTCCTTTTCCCTAGAAGGAGCAAGCTTGGGCACGACATTAGTGGCATATGCATCAATGAGTAGGTCATCACATGAAGTAGAAGCATTGACCTTTTCATGAGCAAATTTCTCAAGACTTGGGTCAATAACTTCATAAGCAAATTCAAGTTCTTGATACTTGTGAGCCAACTCCCTATGCTCTTGTTTGAGCTTTTTGTGGCTTTCTTCAACTTGCTTAGCAAGTACAAGTGACTCATTGTGCTTTTTGAGCAAGTCATTGTACTTACCAAGTAAGTCGGAGTGGGCAAGCTCTAATTTGGCATGAGTGCTCTCAAGAATCTTGACTTTGCCCTTCTCCCTCTTGATGACGGATGTATAATCATTGATGAGGTTAGTGAATTCATTAGGATCAAGCTCTTCATCACTATCATCTTCACTATCTACCTCACATACCTTGGTGTTACCTTTTGCCATGAGGCACATAGGAGGCGGAGGTAGAGGTGGTTCTTCATTGGTGAGGGCGATGGTGACAATGTCTTCTTCATCACTTGAGTCTTCGCTTGATGAGACATCGGTCACCCACTCTTGTTTTTCCACCAAGAAGCTTTTCTTTGTGTGCCCTTTCTTCTTTGGGAAGAGCTTGGTCTTCTTGTCATGGGTCTTCTTCTTCCCAAATCTCTTGTTTTGTTCTTCCTCTCCTCTTCTTCATCATCGCTCGAATCATGGCGATGCTTGCTCTTGTTATCCTTGTTTCTTTTGTCCGGCTTGGAGCAATTTGGACGGATGTGCCCTTTTTCGTCACAATTGTAGCAAATCTTGTTCTTGACATCCATTCGCCGGAACATTCCCTTCTTGGAGTCAAAGTTGAAACCCTTCTTATTGATCTTCTCATTCAAGCGTGTGAACTTTCTCATCATGAGAGCAAGTTCTCCATCATCTTCAACATCGGATGAGCTTTCATGACGATCATCTTCTTCATTGCTTGAGCTTGAATCTTGCTTGATCATCTTGAGCTTGCGGGATTTGTTTGTCTTGGTCTTTAGAGCAATTGATTTGCTTGAAGTTGGCTCTTCGGACATACCAAGAATGCTCATTTCATGAGCGCAAATTTCCCCCACAAGTTCTCCTACTTCCATTGTGTCAAGATCCTCCTTTTGAAGCATAGCATTGATGATGTTATACTTGGGCTTCGGGAGGAGCATAAGGATCTTGCGATTGATGGATGCACTGTCAATTTTGGATATTTCAAGTGCATTAATGTCCTTGACAATGACATTCAAGCGAGAATACATATCATTGCAATTTTCATGAGCTAGCATTTTAAAGGAATCATACTTAGCTCTAAACAAGTGATATTTTTGCTCACGAACTTTAGTGGAACCTTCATGAATTTCAATGAGCTCCTTCCAAATATCACTTGCTAAGTCCATGCCATTAACTCTAGCAAAGACTTCCTCACTAATAGCTTCGAAAATTGCATTTCTAGCTTTAGCATTCCATTTTAATTGTTCCGGGGTGGGAGTTCCGGTGAACCCGACTTTAGTTGCCGACCACACTTCGGGGGCAATCGCATCAAGATATGCGGCCATGCGAACTTTCCAATAAGCAAAGTTCTTGCCCTCGAAGTGAGGCGGCGAACCACCCATCTTAGCCATAGCTCTAGGCGGTGAAGCCTAAAGATCCAAATGAGCAACGAGGCTCTGATACCAATTGAAAGGATCGATGGACCAAGAGGGGGGTGAATTGGGCCTTTTTCAATTTCTAAAACAAGATAAAGCAACCTTAACCTATGCAAATCTAGAAAGGCACCAATTCACCAACCGGGTAACTAAACTACCTACGCAAGCTAGGAAAGATAAAAAGAGGTAAAGCCTAGCAAGGTAGAGCAAAGTAATGATCCCTAAATCAAGCACATGAAAATATTGCAAGAAAGATAATGCTTGAATAAGTAAAGTGGACAAGGGACAACCGGATTTTTTTTCCGTGGTATCGATGTGTTGGCACATACCCCTAATCCATGTTGTGACACTCACAAAGAGTATTGTCACCTCCCAAGTCACCAAGACGAGGGTGCTCACTAAGAGTCTCTGTTCACCATCCCGGTGTGGTGGAGATCAAGCCACGTACAATCTTCTTCTCCGGGCTCCCACAATCCTTGGCAAGCTCCGCGAGAATCACCTCGATCACCAAGATCGCCTAGGTGATGCCAATCACCAAGAGTAACAAGCTAAGGCCTTCACTTGAGCAAGAACTGATCACCAAGAACGGATGCACACAAGCTTCTCTCTACTCAAGTCCTTAATCTTGCTTCTTGAATGATTGAATGATCAAGTATGTGAAATGATGAAGCTCAAAGTGGCTCTTGACTATAGTATGAGTGTTGGATGTTGCCTGTTGTCAAGAGTAGTAAAATGACCCATTGGAGGGGTATATATAGGCAGCTCACACGAATAGAGCCGTTGGAGAAAAAGCTGCCAGAAAACTGCGTAGCGCCGGTTAATCCGACGTCGCTCCAATAGTCATCGTCGGTTTAACCGGTGAATGTAAACTACCCCTTCTGAAAACTAGCCGTTACAGCTTGGGCAGATTAACTGTCGTATCATCGGTTTAACCGGTGAATGTAGTCATGCATTGATCAACTGAAAAACCAAGTCTCTGGACAACTGCACCGACGTCCAATTTCAAATATCGTCGGTTTAACAGGTGTATTGACTTGTCCAGACTCTGCTGACCTCGTTTAACCAACGTATAGAAAAGTTGCAGCGCCGGTTAAACCGGTGTTAAGGATTTTCCTGATTTTGCCTTTTCTGACTTGAGTCTTGAATGAAATCCAATTATTCTTGAGATATGAGTTGAGAACCACTTATTTGAGCTTCTAGAAACCTGAGTGACCATTGTGTGCATTCATTTTCAAATGACCATGTCCATGCTCAAGTTACTTGGCCTAAACCCCTCTTAATAGTGCGATCACTACAAAACTATAAAACCTATACTAACCTAAGTGTCCTTCTCAACCTTATGACACTTAGGACTAGAAAGATCCTTAGTTTTGACATATTATTGAGTTGACTGCCGAGATCGCCTTTTTGAATAAAGGAAATTAGGGGCCTCTTTTGACATATGACCAAATGAGCGATAATGTTTTATTAAGCTGCACAATCTCATTAGTCACAATAATGGTTGTCATTAATCACCGAAACATACCTTGAGGACCTAGATGCTTACACCTGCACTTCATGTTCAGCTTTGCAAGCATATGCAAACAATGTGGTCATATCATTATATTCCTTATAATCAAATATGTCCTGAATTTCGCGGTTCAAACCACCGCGAAAACGTGCCATAGCAGCGTCGTCTGTCTCAAACAAACCACAACGAATCATACCTTTTTGTAGCTCCTGATAGTAGTCCTCAACAGATTGTTGACCTTGTCGAAAGCACTGCATTTTTTCAAGCAAATCTCGTGCATAATATGAAGGGACAAATCTGTGTCGCATGGCAGCTTTTAATTGAGTCCAAGTGGTGGGAGGGGGATGTTTTTGCTTATATTCACGCCACCAAATTAAAGCAAAATCAGTAAATTCACTAATAGCAGCTTTAACTTGAGAACTAGCAGGAATATCATGGCATGAAAATTTCTTGTCGACCTCTAGTTCCCAATCAAGATATGCAGTAGGATCATATTTGCCATTAAAATATGGAATTTTAAATTTAATCTTAGCAAATGGGTCATTATGTTGATGACGTGTGATAGTTCGTGTATTTGTAATGTTAGACTTATATTTTGATAGTGTGAAGTGTATGCTTGTTAGTGTAAAATTTTTGTGTGTTTGTATGAAGTTCTTGAAAATCTTAAGTAAAAAGGGTATTTTCGTAATTATGGAAAAACTAGGGTTGTTTTTGCAAAATGTAATTTGATAAGAAAGAACTTCAAAATAAGTGAAGATTAGTTTTGCAAATATATTTTTCTTACTTTATGTTTTGTAAAAATCTATATTTTTACCCAACAGTTGCATTAGAAATGTAAGAGTTAAAATTGTGTAAAAATTTGAGTAAAGTTGAGGAAATAGGGGTATGTATGTGATTTTACAAAAATACAAGTCCTTTTATGCAAAATAGATGATTCACAAAAGTAACTTTCCAAAAATTACTAGAGGTCAAAGGGTAATAATGTAAGTAATTATGACTTACATAGCAATTTGCGAATAGACCCACGGTTATATGTAATTTACACTAACAATGACAAAGATTTTATATTTAATTCAAGTTTAGCCCAAGTCTTAAAATAAAACCTCATATTTGGAGTTTTGAAGTTCAAACCCTATAACAAAATTGAAGAGCTCGAAAAGTTGTACAACTTTCATTTTGGTCACCTTTATGTTTGAGCCCTAGAACAGTAGTTAAATTTGTTTTTACCAAGAGGTCCCTGTAAATTTCTAAAATTACAAACCAGCCCTTGGGAAATTCCCTTTCTCTTTCTCCTCTGGTGTTCCTCTGTTTCTACGTTCTGCAGCTCGCCGCTTACCGCCGTTCCTGCCACCTCCTGCTGCAAATATTTCCACGCGTCACTATCCCTCAGCTCCTCCTCTGACGCCCTTATTTCTTCTCCCACCGGCAGCACAGTTCCGTCCCTATCCTCTCCCTCTCTTTTTTTCCTCAGCACAAACAGGCGCTTGGTGGCAGCTGCAGCAGGGACGGCCGGGCGGAAGCGAGCGGCCGGGCCCGTGCGGCGCTGGCGCCAGAGCTGGGCGCGGCCAAGGGCGACCCCGAGCGGGAACCGGCGGCCTGCGCGCGGGCGCGTGTGCAGTGCTGGAAGCGAGCGGCCCACGCGGGCAGGCGGCGGCTCAGCGCGCGGGCCGGCGCTGGGATGCGCGGCTAGCGGCGGGAGCTGGAGACGCGCGAGCTGGCGGCGGCCGCAGAAATGCGCGTGGGGCAGGCGGACGCGCGGGAGCGCGCGGCCCAAGCGCGGGCGGCAGCGGCCGAGCCAGGGCGGCGCGCGTGCGGTAGTGCGCGAGGCCCAGGCGGGCGCGGCTCAGGCGGAGGCCGGCCCAGGCAGCTGCGGGCGCCAGCGCAGGCGGCCCCACGCGGAGCGAGCGCGGCGCGGCTGCGCGGCGGGCCCGGGTGAGCTGCGGCAGCGCGGGCACGAGCGTGTGCGGGAGCAGGCGGTTCCAGGCGGCGGCTCGGCGCGTGGGCGAGCACAGGCGCGCAGGCAGTGCGGGCACGGTCCAGGCGCGGGGCGACCAGAAGCTGATGCAGGCGGTGGCAGTGCGCGGTGCAGGTGCGGCTGCGGCCCAGGCGAGCGGAGCGGCTAGCAGCTGCGGTGGTTTGGCGCGGTGGTGGAGCAGTGGTGCGCATGGCCGGAGCAGCTCGCATCCCTGAGCTCCATTTTTTTTCCCCAAGCGTTTCCTCTGTTCCAATTGCAGATGAAGGACCTCGTGCGACAATTGGAACAAGCTCAGGGGGTTTTCTGCAAGTTCTAGACCCATAGAAACAGTGTTGTTTGAGGACCTCTGGGTAAGAGTTTTTGTTATTTCATGTGAGCTGCGTTGCTGACTTATAAATTCAATAGAAAATTGTAGGAAATTCCAAAAATTGCAAAACCAGTTTTGTTGGAAACTAGATTTTAAGCTCTACAACTTCTATTAAGTAAGTTGGATATGAAACTAAATAGTTTAGAATCTATGTTAAATCTAAGATAAGAGAGAGTGTAAAATTCATAGCTCCTACGTATTAACTTTGTAGATCATGATTTTTGTTATACAATTTTTATAGATTAAGTATGAATTGATGTGGAATTTTCAAACCTAATTTTGTTTTGTAACTTAAATTCTTTTAAGTTAATCAATTCAATTTGTTTATAGAAGGAATAGCTAAGCTATGTTCGGTCATGTTTGCTTGTTATTGCAATGTGTTTCTTGTGCCGCTTGTTTAAATCTTAATTAGACTTGTTGTGCAACTTTAAATAAGGTCTAATTCGAAGTGAAATGTTTGAATTGTTTTTAGCCTACTGTTTATATGACACTAAACTTATTAGCTATTGGTAGCCAAAGTTCTTGCCATAGATTGACTAAAAATAAATTGTGCACCATGGCTGATGTATTTACTGGCCCTATGGCAGACTTTTTGTGATGATTGATTAACCTTTTATTCATATGGATGCTCATGCCTTTACTTCAGTCTTGATTGCAATATTGTTAGAGCCCCTTTCTTATGTAAAGGTCCTAGTTTACCTCGTGTATCGACTACTTAGTTAATATACCTTTGTAACTAGGCTTAGCAATCGGCTACTAGTTCAGCTGATTTTCGATAGGCGTGACCCTATCGGCCATAAGCCCCTTGACTTCTTCCCTACCGGCAAAAGCCCCTTGGCCGATGTTTACCACCCTATCGGTCCGATCCAATGTTAGTGCCCTAATCGACCTGGTCTGTTTTAGACAACCACGCCGGTTATGCATTAATCAATTATTTGTTAATATCATCGAACCACTTAAACACTGATTACTTCGGTTAACACTCTAGTAAAGAGTCGGATAGGCACATTCAATAGAGAATGTAGTTGTCAGCTAAGCACAGCCAGTACAGCATAAGGGAATCGGCTACTTGTGCCGATTCACAAATCTAACGCATGCACATATGTTAGCTCGGTCGATGTTCACACTATCGACTAGTTTACCAATGCACAATCAAATAGTTACATACCCTGATTGGCTAGCATGCTGATGTTTACAAATCGACTAAATTGCTAAAAACATAAATCGGCTATGCCGATGCGCACAGTGATCAACTAACCCTCCGATTTAAATAACGTATCGGCTGCACATAGTCGACGTATCGGAGATGCACACACGATCTTAGAATTCTGTTACCCTTTGATCTAAGCCAATTCCAGTTGTTGCCCATAGCAGTCAATTATGGCCGGTCAATCCTTAGTTTTCCCATCCTTATCCACACACTGTTATCAGCCGATTTATCGGCTGAGAGATCGGCTATATGCTTACCGGTTACATACCTCAACCATATCCCCTTTAGTCTAATTCTGCACTTAAGGTCTCATTAACCTAGTTTAATATTAGTGTTCTGTTACATCTAATTCTTGAAATAGGTTTAACTTAGATAACCCCATCGGCTGTACATCACTCAATTGTGATACTGATGTAATCCAGCCGATGCAACCACACCTAGTTACCTAAGATAACACTTAAACACATCTTAGTTAGGCACAACCAATGCAGAGTAGGACAATCAGCTACACAGCTGATTCACCAATCGGCTGAATACGCTGAGACACAGACCGTACGGATACATAGTTTGACTAGTCTATCAATACACCATCGGCTAGTTACTTGCTTTAGTCAACTAGCTATGCCGATACATCACTCGACTAATTCTATCCGATGTATAAATCGGCGAATGTGCCGATATACTAAATCGGCTAGAAGGTCAAACCACCGATCGACTAGTTTTGCTAAAGCATGGATCCGCTATGCTGATACGCACGCGATCAGTTAAGTACGCCGATGCTCACACAGATGAGCTAGGACACAGCCGCTTTAGAAAACATCCCTCTACTAAAGTGATCGATGTTTTCATCGATCAATTAGAAAACCAGTGCACCTGTCAATCGGCTACCCAGACCAAAGTACACAACCCTAGATCAATAAGATTGTACAGTAGACGCGCCTCTGTTAGGCCCGACCAAAGCACGTCTATCGGCTAAACCTGATGCATCCTCATCGATTAAGGTCAAGATCTATACACCAACTAATTAAATAATTGAACATGCTACCTAATGAAGTTAATATAGATGTTTAGGGTAAACCCCCTGTTGCTTAACGAGACTAGTTAGTTTAGTTAATACTCGATAAATGACTGCCCAGTACAGGGTAGTTAGGTTGTTTGTCGAAATGTAATGTTCTTTTATTTAGATTGCAACTTTATTGTGAATTGAAATGAGAGTGTATGTCATTGAACTCCATCTTGCATATCATATAGATTCGACCACTCTCGCCAATGAAAATTACCAGCTAATCCCGGAATTAGAAGGAGGTTATTCTGAAGACCCCGGGAACTTCGTCGCGGAATTATCGGAAGCCCCGAACTAAAGTTCGGAAGATCTTAACTTTACTGACTTCAGTCCCACCAGTAAAGGCAAGCCCCGGACATAACACCTACTTTATTACACTGCCACTTATATTACTTATATATATATATATATATCTCTTTATGCATTAGGTTCTTAGGAGTTGTTTGGAAACTTAGTTGCATTGTTCTAGAAACCAATGTACTGAACACTAGAACTGAGTCCGACTAGCTGCTCTGCTTATAGGACCGGTAGAAGTCGAAAGATTTCCTGTCACTCGCGCGACTTAGGAATTGTAATGATTTACATTCCTGTTATCACTATAAGGATGCCGGATGGGAGTTTTATGAGGTATCATGGTCAAGATGATACCCCGTCTGTGTTGTTGAATTTTGATAAGGTCGCAGTGTGTGGTAGCGGTGGTTAAGCATTTGAAAGTACTAGCCACATGCCGTGAAATATGGTAAGCGGTAAGCCTAGTAACCGATCGGCCCGAGGAGTGGACATACCTCCCACCACATGTATTTGCTTCTTTTGGTTACTTTGTTCGACGTGTAGGCATATGTGTTGCTGGGCAACCAGGAGTACGGGTTTTGTAGTCGCGCTACAGACGTACGTCCTGCACTTTTGTAGTGCGTATGACCTGCAGTCGCTTGTGGTGGCACTGATCCACGAGTCGGAATGAAAGGTAAACGGTTGCTTCGGAACTACCCTGTGGTGTTCCAAGCGTGTGAGTTAGGTTTACCTTGCAAGGGTTGAATCTCGATTCAACCATCGTCCGCCTCTCACGATGTATGAGACTGCTTACCCCCTTTACCACATAGAGTAACAAGAGCAACTATGTGATTATTCAAGATGATGTTTGATTAAAGATTCTACCCTGTTTGAATAGTTATAGGTGCTTACCTAGAATGGATAATCAACTAGAACCTGAAAGCTAAAAGTTGAAATTAAGGACCTATTCGTTATTGCTTTTCAGCTGAAAATAAACCCAGAAGCCTTGAAAAGCTTTCATGAGTCTAGTTATGGGCTAAGGTATACCCAATTCCGGGTAAGTCTTGCTGAGTATTAGTATACTCAGCCTTGCTAGTTATATGTTTTTCAGGTGATATCTATGAAGACCCTACTCTTTCCTTGTCATGGCCCTGTGCTTTTCCAGAAGATTGGTCCGAGGAATGGGATCCGTCCCCGACCAATACTGATGTTTTCGAGTGATGTCGTGTCCGAGCTTAGCATGACATCCGTCTTGTCGAAGTGCTGTAGATCATCGCGTATGTTTTCCGCTGCTAAAAATTCATAGCTTAAACAGTTTGTATTGTTTTCTCTAAATTGGAAATTTTGTACTACTTTTATAAACTCTTGTAAAGTAATTTCCTATAATGTAAATTATGATGGTGATTGTATCTCTGGACTCACCTTCGTGTGAGGTAACCTTATTTGATCCTGTGTAATGGTGGTTTATCGGGACGTTACCCGACAGGCCAAGGGATTATACCGTTTGAAGTACGTCGGAGCCCTTTGGAGTGGACTCGCGTACTTGAGCCGGTATAATTCAGGTTGGTTCTGCCACATGACGTACTACACGGCGGGCACGACCGCGGCGAGCTCCCTCTTCTGGCTCCGTGTCACCGCCATAATCCTGCTGCAACTCCGTGATCGTTGTGTTCAATGCATCTAGCCGTGCCACGATGGTGTCGAGCGTGGTCCTAGCGGCCGTCTGAGCGAGGTCGAGCTGATCGAACCTCTCGGTCGATGACGTGATCGTCGAGTCAAGCCGTTCATGCATCGTCTTGATGTCCGCAGCAAGTCCGTCAACTCGTGTCCGCATGTCCTGCAGCTATTCATCCGTTGTGCCTTCGTCTCCTGCCATAGTTAGCGCAAACACAAAAACAAAGCCTACGACAACAAGGGTGTAACGGCTCACAAGGCGCTCACAGTAGTGCTGTTATCAAATTCTTATCTGTTCTTACCAAGCACACAGGGGTGATCTGCAACCAACAGGTAGAACTAGTGAAAGATTGGAGGAGCGATTGCCTGGAGAAAAAAAGTCTGCTCGTCGTAGAACTATGTGGAGTGCTGGGTAGGCTGCACTCAATTCAAGGATTAGCACAATCAAACAATAATGCAAGGTTGAATTATAGTGCCAAACACGTAATCAAAGCTGCTGGAAACAAAGTGCAAAAGTTGAGCAAGGGTATGGGGGGCAAAGGAAAAACACAAGAGAGAAAACAAGGAACCTGGGCGTGTGTGGTAGGGTTGCGGCGTGCGTGGGGCAAAAAGGAAGGCAAGCAGCAAGATGGAAGGGCGGCGCACGAGGTGTGAAGAGACAGGAACAAGGCGATGAGAAAACAAAAACACAAGTAACCAGCAACAATTGAAGTGTACAGCACACAAATTCAACAACGCAAAGTATTGAAAGAATGCGCGAGGCTAAAAAGGTTGCTGGGACAAGATCTAACCTGAAAATAAATTTTTGTTTTGGTTTTTGTGGACTGTAGGAAGGGGAAAAAAACACTCGAGAAGCTCACCGATCAACCTGGAAAGCTGATACCACTTGATAGAGTCGGAGTGCCCGATCTTTCGGTGAGTGGAGATAATTTCGATCTGGTGGAAGATGACCCTCACGATCCGACTACGACGAGCGAGCCCGAAGCGCCAATGCAATCGCTGAACCAACTTCCTGTGGTTACCGACCTTGTTGATGCAAGATCAGCCTGATCACGAAGATCGTTTCCTGCACGCAATCGAGGAACGAACAAGAAAAAGATGTGAGCAATCACAATATCACTCGAAGGTGGAGTTCTGAATCTCACGAGGACAGCGCGTATTTGCGCGTGTTCGAGAGTAGCTAAAGCTAGATGTAAAACAAAACTCAAGTCTGGAAAGCAATGATGGCTCTATCTAAATAGAGGAAGAGAGGGGCGCAACCCTAGGAAAAGGGGCGGCCAGGGAGGGGGCGCAGCCCCTAGTGGTGGTCAGCCCTAGGCACCCACGCAAGGGCCTCAGTTGGGCCAGCATCTATTCTTCTGGGCCTTCGTTCTTCAGTAGCATGACGAAGTTCAGTTCTCTTGCACGGGCCCGAGTGATTGACCCAGAAGGAGGTGGTGCCTGGGGTGGCGGAGCATCTGGTGTCGCTAGAAAAGGTGCTGCTGGCGTAGACGTACTCGTGTTGTAGTTGATGTCCTCATCACACACCCCTCCTGAACCCCAATCCAGTGCGGCCTTAGCTCCGCCGTGATCTGCTGGTGCTCCTCGGCCTTTGCAATTTGGTTTTCTTCCACCCCAACATCCTTTCCCATAGCTCCGGTGAGCTTCCCGCGCCGCCGCCGCTCGGCCTATCGTCGGCCCGCCGCTACGAGACCTCCCCACTCCAATCAACAGCAGCATCAGCACTACATCACCCTCCTGAAGCTATCCAGCCCTTCCTCCTCCACCTCCCATCACCAGAACCTGTGGATCATTGATCACCATTGCCGCCGGTGAGAACCGAGCTCCACCCCGCCGTCGAGAACCCTTCTCCGGTCTGTCTCTGTCCAGTCTAAGTTGAGGGAAAGCATCCCCGCACCTCCCTGAAGCTTGTGCGCACCGTGTCTCCCCGTGTTCGCCAGCCCCTCGCCAAGAACGACGATGCCCCGACGTGGCCGCCACCGATGCTCGTCGCCGGCCGTGCTCCGCTGTCACTCCTCGAGCACATCACCCTCTGTCATGTTCAGTAGCCCCTGTAGGTTACGTTGCACCAACCCTTTCCCACCCCGGCCCTCGCCGCCGGCGAGAACGCCGAAGACATAAGCGCTGGGCGCCATCGCGTGCCGGCAAGGGCACATCTGTAACAATAGTTGTGTTTCTAAGGGCCTGAGTGTTAAAACCCAGGGACCCCAGTGCAAAACTCTTTTGTTATTTTATGTGATTGATGTTGCTGTCTTGTAAAATTCATAGGAAACCGTAGAAAAATCCAAAAATTGCAAAATTAGTTTTGTTGGAAACTAGATTTCAAACCCTACAAGTTTTGTTTATGAAGTTTGATTTGAAACTAAATATTTTTGTATCTATTTTAAATCTAAGGTTAAAGGGTATTTGGTGCATAACTTCTACATTTTTGCTTTGTTGCTTATGAATCTCAACATGTAACTTCTATAAGCTATGAGTAACCTTGTATTAAAATTTCAAACCTAGTTTTGTTTGGTAGCTTGACCTCTTTTGAATTGGACATTTCAAATTTGAAATGTTAGCTAAGCAAGTTCTATAAACCTAGTTAGTTAAAATCTTTTGTCATTCTCCAATGTGTTAATATTTAGTGTATACTTAAAATTTCCAAAACTTTATGATCCTTTTAACCTGAAGTTTTGAGTTTAAATTTGGAATTTAAATTGAAATGTTCTAGTTCCTGTTTCCAATAGATTCAGTGTTATCCTTTATAAATAGTAACTTAACCCTAAACCCTCTTTATTTCATGAGCTCTTATGTGTTGACTTGGTGAATTGCAACTTTTATAATATAAGATCTTAATTTTAAATCTCGTCTTACTTAAATTATTGCATCTCATATAGAATCAACGACACTTGACGACAGAGATTACGAGTTGGTCTTAGGACAAGACCAAGGGTTTTCTGAAGACCCAACACAAGTCGTCAAGGAACTAATTGAAGCCCCGAACCAAAGTTCGGAAGTCTCTGACACTCCTGACCCTAACGCCACTCAAGAAGGCAAGCCCCGATGCATATCCCAATATTTTAAGTTACTACCCTTTCATTTATATATTATATATCTTGCATTACGTCTAAGAATTGAAATGAAACCCTAGTTGCATATGATCCTAGGAATCCAATGTGTTGCTCCCGAGTCCTTATCGCTTAGATGCTTTGCTAATTAGGACCGATAAAAGTCGAGTGATTTCCTGTCACTCGCGCGATATAAGAGTTGCTTGTTTACAATTCTACAGCCACTATAAGGATGATGGACAGGGTCGTGTGTTGTATCATGACCTAAAGGTTTGCCCTGTCTGTTTTGTTAAAAGTGGCTAAGGTCGCAGCATGTGGTAGTGGTGGCTAAGCGTTTGAAAGTACTAACCACATACTGCAAAATATGGTAAGCGGTAAGCCTAGTAACCAATCGGCCCGGCAAGTCGACATACCGACCACCACATGTATTTGGTTCTTTTGGTTACTTGATTCGACGTGTGGGAATACGTGTTGCAAGGGCAACCAGGAGTACGGGTTTTGTAGTCACGCTACAGACGTACGTCCTGCACACATTGGGTATGCGTATGGTCCTGCAGTTACTTGTGGTGACCCTGTCTACGACCCGGAAAGAAAGGCAAACGGTTGCTTCGGAACTATCGTTGGATGTTCCAAGCGTGTGAGTTAGGTTTACCTTGCAAGGTTAAATTCGATTCAGAATCGTCCACCTCTCACGAGGATTGAGACTGCTTATTCCTTCTGCCACATCGAGTAAAAAGTGTAATTGTTAACGGAATAATCTTGATGGATGTTAATGTATATCTTGCTTACTTAGTATAGGTGCTTACCTAGAATGGCTAATCAAGCTAGAACCTGAAAGCTAAAACTTGAAAGTAGATTATATTTCTAGTTGCTTTTCCGCTAAAAATAACTCTGAACCTCTATAATGCCTTCATGAGTCTAGTTACGGGCTTAAGTATACCCAAACTCGGGTAAGCCTTGCTGAGTATTAGAGTACTCAGCCTTGCTAGTATCTGTTTCAGGTATAACCTTCGAGAATCCCACGGACAACCCTGTGTGGCCAACGTCCGTTCCTTTTGGCTGGTCCGTGGAGTGGGACTCGTCCCCGGCTGGCAGTGATCCTCCGGAGTGACACCAGGCCTTGGGCTAAGCATGGTGTCCACCTTCGCGACGTGTGTAGTCGCGTAATCTTTTATTTCCGCTGTGAGTTTGGACAAGCTGTTCCGCTTGTCAGTTTGAACACTGTTGTATAAGTGTACTTAAGTTTAAACCTGGGTTGTAATAATGTTTGGATATCTATAAATTAAAAGTTGATGAGCTATTCCATGATTGTAAACTCGCCTTCGTGCGAGGTAAGCCTGCTTCGATCCTATTGAACCGTGGTTGTATCGGGCGGAGACCCGACAGACCAATGGATTGTTCCGTTTGAAGTGCGTTGAGATAATAATAAGGCGGTTCTGCCACACATTGTTCTGATTTTAGATTGATTTTACAAGTGAAAGCCTCTTGAAAACAAAAAGTACTCGGGTTCTCATAGATAGGTCCCTGGATCTAGCAGAAAGGACCCTAAAAAGAACTTGACGATTGCAATGTAGTGCCTAGGCGGGGTTGCCATGGTTGGCGGTCAAATCCTGGCAAGGAAACTAGTCGGCGGCAAGGGGAAAGGGTTGGGGGAGCATGAGGAGGTCGAGGGAAACCTGTAGGTGTGCTTGGTTGGTGCTGGGGTGGCTGGAGTTGGGCTGCCGGCGGTGAGCAGAAGCTCCAGCGAGATGCGGGTAGTGGGCGGCGGTGGTCCTATGAGGGAGGGCGGCATGGGGAAGTCGGGGAGTATCAGCAGGTCGAGGGCGACCCATTTAAAGCCTCAGTTTGGAGGAGGGTGGGGCTCGACGGCGAGGTTGAGTGGCGGCACTAATGGCGTGGTGGTGCTGATACTCGGGTGCATGTGAGCAGGGGCTCGGTGCAACCCTTTTATAGGCGCGTAGGAGGAGGAGGGGCTGGGCGCGACCGGGCCGGGGGAGGCATGGCCGTCGGGAATCGACGGCCGCGTGGTGCATGCTCGTCAGGCATGGGTGGATTCGGGGTAGGGAGGGTGATTTGGATGCGGGTCGGTTGGGGCCTGTTGGGCGCTATCTTTTGGCACGGCTCACCGGCGCAGGGATGCCCCACCGCATGGTGGTGCTTCTCTGCTGGCCGGAGGGGAGCAGCGGAGGGGAGAGAAGAGAGAGGGAGGGAGAGAAGGGCTAAGATTCAAATTAAATTTTCTCAAAATTTTGAATAGAAACTTGAAAAATTTGAACACGAAAGTTGTAGGAAATTTGAAAATCTACAACTTTATTTTAGCCAAAAGTTCATTTGAGCCATGGTTTAAAAGTAATTTTAAGTTCAAGACTACTAGGATTTGACTTACTAGTAATTTTTTGTGTTAAATTTTGAATTTGCAAATGGTGTTTGAAGTACACTCCGAAAGGTACTAAAATATGAGTGTGTTTTTATACTACATTTGTCATGAAATGTGGAGCATGAAAAGGTTAGAAACACAAAAGGAACAAATCTCACATACACACATACATACACATGCACATAGACATTCATACACATGTATATGCACACACATAATTAGATGCATTGTTTCAATGATTCTGGGTTATTATGCATGATGCTATGTTTAGATTTTCTTGCTTAGAATTTTAAACACCTAGGGTGTTACAGTCTTCCCCCCTTAGAAAGAATCTCATCCCAAGATTCAGATAAGTACGCCTAGTGTGGAAGTGCGTGCACCTTTGGGTGAGTTTAGAAAACCGTGAAAATTTTGATTTAGATAGCTTTCAGTTTCCCATGTGGCTTCATCTTCGGTGTGATGGCTCCATTGGATTTTGTATATTTTAACCACTTTTCTTCTAGTGACCCTTTCCTTTTGATAAAGAACCTTGATAGGATATTCAACATAAGAGAGGTCCGGTTCTACCAATATTTCCTTTTATTCAATAATTTTGGTCGGAACTCATATACACTTCTTGAGTTGAGAGACATGAAAGATATCATGGATAGCTGCTAGCAGAGGGGGTAGTCGCACTCTATAGGCTATGGGTCCGCAAATTTTGGTGATTTCCTAAGGACCAACATATCGGGAAGCTAACTTCCCTCTCACTCCAAACCTTTGCACACCCTTGGATGGTGAAACCCGAAGGTTGACATGATCACCAACTACAAATTGCAAAGGCTTTCTCCTTTTATCAAAATAACTCTTTTGTCTACACTGTGCAACTCTTAGATTCTCTTGTATTACTCTTACTTTTTCCTCTGCCTCGATTACCAAGTTTGGTCTAAATATTTTACGTTCTCCGGTTTGGGACCATCTCAAAGGAGTTCGACACCTTCAACCATACAAGGCCTCAAACGATGCCATTTTCAAACTTGCTTGGCAGCTATTGTTGTATGAGAACTCTGCTAGAGATAAGCATTCGTCCTAACATTTATCATAATGGATGACACAAGCTCTAAGCATGTCTTCGAGTATTTGATTTACTCTCTCGGTTTGCCCATCCGTTTGAGGATGATAAGCTGAGCTTCGAGTCAGTTTGGTGCTAAGAGAAGCTTGTAAGTGTCACTAAAAACATGCTACGAATTGAGCACCACAATCTGAAATAATCGTCTTGGGACTCCATGTAAGCAAACAATGCGATCGAGGTAAATCTCGGCATATTTCTTGGCAGTGAGGTAGTGTGTACCAGAATAAAATGTGCTGTCTTCGTGAGTCTATCCATGATAACCCATAAGGAATTGTACTTTTGGGAGGTATTGGGCAATTAAAAAATAAAATCTATACTTATATCTTCCCATTTCCATGATGGTATAGGCAAGGGTTGAAGTGTACCGGCTACTTTCAAGTTGCTAGCTTTAACCCTCTGACTTGAGTCACATTCCGAGATATACTTGGCAATTTCCCATTTCATTCTAGTCCACCAAAAGTTTTGCCTAAGATCTTGATATATTTTGCTACTACCCGGGTGAATAGAGAACTTGGAAAGATGTGCCTCGTCAAGAATTTGTTTTCGGAGCTCATGATTCTTTGGAACCACTATGCGAGATTCAAACCATAGAACTCCATTCTTGTCTTGGCAAAAACATTTATATTTCTCCTCTCCTTGAGAGAGTTTTTGCTTGATGATTTTAACACCTTCATCATGCAATTGTGCCACGATGATTCGATCATGGAGGGTTGGTTCAATGGAAATGTGGTTTAGAGTGCCTTGGGGAATCATTTTCAAATTGAGTTTCCTCATCTCATGACATAATGTTCCATTATAGAATTCTACGGACAAGCAATTGCAATGAGCCTTGCGGCATAGCGCATCTGTGACTACATTAGCCCTTCCTGGGTGATAGTGCACCTCAAGATCATAAACTTTGATCAATTCCAACCATCTTCTTTGTCTCAAATTCAGATCGGCTTGGGTGAAGATATATTTGAGACTTTTATGGTCGATGTAGATATTGCAATGAGTGCCTATAAGATAGTGTCTCCATAACTTTAGAGCATGAATGACAGCTGCTAGCTTGAGATCATATGTTTGATAATTTTGCTCATGAGGTTGAAGAGCTCGTGAAGCGTAGGCAATGACTCGGTTATCTTGCATAAGCACACAACGAAGACCAGTGCCGGATGCGTCACAATAAACATTGAATGGCTTGGTGTTATCAGGTTGAGCTAAGACTGGGGCTGTAGTCAGGTGTTCCTAAAGAGTGTGGAAAGCTTTTTCACATTTCTCGCTCCACACAAACTTTACTCCTTTCTTCAATAGTTCAGTCATAAGCTTAGCAATTCTGGAGAAGTTCGGAATAAAGCAGCGATAATAACCAGCTAAACCAAGAAAACTGTGAATCTGGGGGATGGAGGTGGGAGGTTTCCAATCCATCACCTCTTGTAATTTGCTAGGATCAACGGCTATGCCTTCACTGGAAGTAGTGTGGCCCAAAAAGTTTACACTATCCAGCCAGAATTCAAACTTTGAAAACTTAGCATAGAGCTGATGGTCTCTAAGACGCTGGAGAACAATGTGCAGGTGCTTAGCATGATCTTCCTCATTCTTGGAATAAATAAGGATGCCATCAATAAAAACCACAATGAACTTGTCAAGTTCGGGCATGAATACCAAATTCATGAGGTACATGAAGTAGGCAGGAGCATTTGTGAGCCCAAAAGACATGACCAGATACTCATATAGCCCGTATTGTGTGGAAAAGGCAGTCTTAGGGATATCATATGGACGAATCTTGATCTCATGATAGCTAGAGCAAAGATTAATTTTTGAGAAGACTCTAGCTCCCACTAATTGATCGAAGAGAACATCAATGCGGGGAAGTGGATATTTATTTTTGATTGTCACCGCATTGAGAGGTCAGTAGTCCACACACAGCCGCAAACTATCAACCTTCTTCTTCACAAATAGGGCTGGGCAACACCAAGGTGATGTAGTAGGATGAATGAAACCTTTATCTAAAAGTTCCTGCAGTTGCAGTTTCAATTCGACCAACTCCTTGGGTGGCATTCTATAGGGTCTTTTTGAGATAGGTGCAGTGCCTGGCTGTAGTTTGATAATGAACTCAATGTTCCTATCTGGTGGCATTCCTGGCAAGTCATCCGAAAAATATCGGCATACTTGCACACCACTGTAATATCTTCCAGTTTGACTCCTTCCATCGTGAAAGCACAGGAATTTATGCATTCTCGAGAAGGTAGGTAAAGAGTAGTGGCTCCGTGACTGGTTGAGTTTATTTCCATGGCTCAGGAAGAAATGTCTAATGTAAACCCGTGTAGAGCCATTCAATTCATCCTCAAAATAATGTCCATGCCTTCAAGTGCCAAAAGGATAAGGTTGGTTTGGATAGTTTTACTACCCAACTTGATCGGTACGTGCCTTATGAATTGGTTGGAAGCAATTTTACCACCAGGTGTTGATATCATGTATGATCCTTTTGTGTGGAAAAAATTCAAGCCCACTTTTGCACTAAATTTTGCACTATAAAACTGCACCAGAATCAGATAATATAATTGCAGGCTTGTTGTGGATACAGAATATACCCGACATCACTAGGGCACCTTCTGGAAGATCAGCAAGTGTAGTGAAATTAATTCTTTCCTGCTGAACTTGAACAGTCTGTCTTTTTCTCTTGTTCTTATTATTGTGATTAGAACCTTGCCCCTAATTTGGCTACCTAGGCTGGGGGTATTTTCGTGCAAAGTGGCTAGAACTCCCACAATTAAAGCAACGATTTGCGTTGCTCGGATGGCCAGGCAGTTTGTTACCTAAGGATGTCCTTACTGGCATACCTACTGAGCTTTTCTTGGGTGTGGTGCATCTGGCATGGTCCATCTTTTCCCGGATAGGTGAGTGAGTTCTTGCTCTTATGATTGTGTTGGCGTTAGTAGTACTACTGGTTTGCCTTCTACCACGTGGAATGAATTCCGTGCATGTAATTTCCCATCCACTTAAGTCTACATCGCAGGTGTCGTGCTTCAGAGTCCGACACTTTACTTGGGGATCCTTAAGTTCCATCAGAAGTCATGCTAGTGGCATTAGAGAGTCTGAGTAAACATCCCTTGTCTCCTTTATTTCCCCTTGAGCTCTTGATAGCCCGCAACCTGAGGTTGGTGGACATTGCGGCCACCTTGTTGATGGTGCTGCTGCTGCAGGAATTGATGAAACGCTTGCGGCCCTTGAACAAGCTGGCGGAGCAACTCGGTCTGGGCAGCCATTAATTCAGCCATGTTGGGCGGTGGTGGCGGCTGCTGCGGTTGTCTGCTACCACTAGCACCAAAGCCGCTTGGGGTGTTGCAGGTCCCTTGAACCATTTGCAATGTGCAAATTTTTCATAAATTCGGGAATCCATAATACCATGAAGGCTGAGTGTCCTAAGTGCGAAAGATTTAGAACTCAAGGATTCATAGATAAACTGTGGATAGAATACTGCTGGTTGCAAAAAAATTCATAAATCCCAGTCTGTTCATCCAAGTCCTTTCAAATTTTGGCAGTGACTAGGAAATTTAGTGGCCTGCAACTTTGGTGTTCAACTACACCTCTAACTACTGCATCTCCGACTATTTCGACTATATTTCTGACTACATGACTACTTCTCCAACTACTACGGCTGCATCATCGACTACTTTGACTACATTTCCGGATACCATGACTACATCTTCGATTGCTACAGCTTCATCATCGACTACTTCAACTAAAATCCGACTGTATCGACTACTATACGGCTTCTTTGACTACATCACCAACTTCTTCATTACATCTACGACTCCTACAACTACATCTCCGACTTCTTTGACAACATCTACGATGGCTTTAACTATACCTCCATGTACTACAACTATTGTTTCAACAACACTGCATCTTTGATACCTCGACTGCATCACCGACTGCTTCAACTACATTTCTGACTACTACGCTATATTGTTGACTGCTTCAATTGTACCTTCAACCACTACAACTACATCTTCAACTAAACTGCTTCTTTGACTACTACGACTGCATCTCTAACTGATTCAACTATACCTCTGACAACTACGACTACATCTTTGACAGTTTCAGTTACACCTTCGACTACTACGACTTCATCTTCGACTATAACGCATCTTTAACTACTACGAGTGCATCTCTAACTGCTTCAACTATATCTCTGACTACTATGACTATGTCTCAGACTGTTTCAGTTGCACCTCTGTCTGCTATGACTATATCTTTGACTACATTGCATCTATGACTACTTCGACTGCATCTCCGACTACTTCAGTTACACTTCTGACTGCAACAACTACATCATGGACTGCTTATACTACATCTCCGACTAGTACGACTACTTTTTCGATACTTTGACTACATTTTCGACTGCTTCAGGTACACCTCCGACTTCTACGACTACCTCTTCGACCACTTCGACTACATCTGCGACTGCTTCTCTATTTTGGAGGTTTTCAGTGGATAGAGAGCTAGTATTTTGATCACCAGGAAAAATCTACTCAACCAAAAATTTTCAAATTTGAGCAGTAGTTGATTGAGTTAGTTTTCAACAAGATTGATGTTGAACACTTCTATAGAAAACTTTCCTAAGAAAGTCTAAGAATTTATTGGTAACAGGAGTGCTCGAAACAAGCAAAAAACTGAGGTGTTGAAGTTTCTACTGTTGCCCACTGAGTACTAGTCCAAAAAGTTCTCAAAATTCACCTGCAGAAAGGGCGAAAAATTTTAAGCAACTTACTTGTTGAGCTTCTCTTCAGATAAGATCATTCCCTAAGCCTAATTAACTCCTCTATCTAGATATGGCAGAAAAAGACAGATTTCTAGATAGCCCTTAAGTGAGTGCTCAAACGTACTCGAGTGCAACTTACTCTCTTATAAATCCAGGATAATGTTTCATTCAATTTTCATGTATGATCATGATGCATGCACGTCCTATTCATCCTCACAAAGCAAAATAATGGCCAAATAGCTTTGGTCTTACGTGGTTAATCTCGGTGGCATACATAATATGTCTTTCCTTAGCCAAATTTTTCTAACTGTTCTTAGCTTAACGTAATCGCAGTTAGTGTACCTGCAGAAGATTGAAAGAATATAAATTGAACCTTTCATGCCAGCACTCACGAAAGCGTTCCCATACATTACCATTCACTATAGAAACGGCATCCATGCATTTGACACTGCTTGGACAGTGTTTCATACGTTACCATGATAACATATTCACTTACCGTATAAATAGCCTTACGGGACATTTGTGCGTCGAAGCCACTGTACATGCAGCATTTTTTACTCCCAATATAATCAACGAGTGGTTAGTATATTGGCAACACCTCAAGTAAGCCACTGCTTGAGGGTAGCGTTTGGTTCGCGTCACCGACGTGAGGGTCAATCTCTCTTAGTTGACTGAGGATCCTTACCTTCTTACCTTAGTGATGAGTGCGTCGTTACAGAAATTAGAGGTTGGTTGTACTCAAAAGTAAGTTTTGACAGAAAGTAATGTGCTGAAAGTCAGTTATATATAATATAGTTAAGATAGCCACCTAGTCATATTCCCATAATCCCCTAGGGCTTTACGAACTAGGCATCACACTTAATGAACCAACGCATTTTTGCAAATGCAATTTTATTGTCAAGTTTTAGAAAAATAAGTTTTTAAGGCTCGTCATACTCTTTGGTGTATGCCTTTCGGCTCTAATGCTAGCTGTGGCAGAACCGCCCGAATTAATCCGGCTTAAGTATACTAACCATCACCATAAAGGCAATCTAGGCTAACATGCACTTAAACGGAGTAAAACGACAGTCTGTCAGGTAACATCCCGATGCAACTACTGAAATTTTGATCAAAACAATGCATACATACAACCCACATGAAGGTGAGCCTAGAGATTACAACAATCCACAACTTTTATATTATAGCTTTCAACATAAATTATTATTACAAACTAAGTTTGAATTCATGCATAAACAAGTACTTTCAGAGTTTAATAGTGCAGCGGAAAATAAAAGAAGTTATAATGATGCTACAAGATATCATGATGGTACATGACATCATTCAGCGTTAATATCGTTGGCCAAGTCAAACTAGAAACCATGTCCTCAGAGGTCTCACCTGAAAATAAAGCCATAAGTAAGGCTGAGTATACTAATACTCAGAAAGGCTTACCCGATTAGTGATATATACTTAGCTGACTCCTAGACATGCAAAGCTTTTGGTTGAGGGTTGTTTTTGCCAAAAGCATCTAAGAGTGAGTTCTTTGTTTCAAGTTTTAGCATTAAGTTCTAATTGATTAACCATTCTAGGTAAGCAACTATCCAAATCACACATGGTGGAAAAAAATAATTAACCGAGCATCCAACTAGATTAATCATCATCATTGTTCCTCTTCTTACTCTATGTGGTAAAAGGGTTAAGCAGTCTTAATGGCTGCGAGAAATGGATGATTTGAATTGAATTTCTTAACCTTGCAAGGAAAACCTAAACACACGTCACATGGTTACTCACAGAGTCACACGTGCAACTTTTCCCTTTCTTTCCGGGCTGTGGATCAGGGCCACCCCCCTCGACTACAGAGGTCCATGAACCTCAAAACGAAGCCGGGCCGTGGCTGCTCTTGCACTCACCATGTGCCCATAGGAACGAAGTCAAGAGGGTGAGGACAAAGTCCACTTGCCATATCAATCGGGTACTTAAGCTTACTGATTACCATATTCTCGGCATGTGGTTAGTACGTTCAAAAACTTAACCACCACTACCACACACCGCGGCCTTAGCATTTTTGCTAAACAGACGGGGCCTCAATTATCAACAGAAATATCGTAACATAACCTCGTCCGTTGACTTTATGATTCCAACATAAGTAAAACAAGCACTCCTATATCTCGCGAGTGACAGTAAATCACTCGACTTTTATCGGAGTCCTATTAGCATGGCAATCTAGCGACCGACACGTACTAGTGTTCATATCATAGGTACTAGGATTATGCAACTAGGGTTTCAATTAACTCCTACCAACTTAATGCACAATACTATATATATAAATAAAAGTTGCATAAGTTTAAAAGTAGGGGTTATGCTTCGGGGCTTGCCTTCTTGAACAAAACTAGTCGTGGGCGCTTTCAAACTTTGGTTCGGGTTTTTAGCAACTTTATTTAGATTAACATGAGCTTCACACTACTCACTCTTAGACTCTGGCACCAATTCTTAGGTCTCGTCGGTGAGAGTCGCCGTTTCTGTATGAATGCATATGTATGAATGATTTTAATGGTGCAAGATAAATACCCATTTCACTATAAAGTTGTAATTCAACAAAACTCAAGTTAAGTTGTAAAGCACTTTATTTTCTTTTCCATGGGCAGTCATTTATCAAGTAGTATCTAGATTAACTAACTTCATTAAGTAAGTGAGTGGTTTTTTCATTTCATAACGACCACTTTCAAAAGTAAGCATGGATTAAAATAAAGCTACTCATGGAGATAGTTTCTGGGGTTGAGATTTTTATGCAAAGCATATTTCTTAAGAACAAACTCACTGTAAAATTTTCAGCCATTTTTATTTAGCAGATTAATTATGAAAAATATATTAAACATCTACTGCTAGGATCAAGATCTATTTATATAGAACAAACCATGCAAGAAATGGTATTCAATATTTTACTGAGTACTTCTAAACTTATGGTGAGTCCACTGTAAATTTTTTAGGTTTTAGTGTGCAAGATACAGGGTATAGAAAATAAGTCAAGATACATCTACATTAATCAAGATTTGTTTCTATAGGTAGTTCCACAAAGTTTCTGTGTGTGAAACTTTTCAAACATGTTAATCTATACAAATGTAGTCTCTGGTTAAAATTTTTTATTTCTCGATGCACTAGAACTAATTACTTTGATTTAATATAGTTTTTCTTAACTAAAAACATATGAGCAAGTTAGATAGTAGTAAAAAGTTTCAAACTTTGCCCATAGCATTTATGCATCAGGGTTACTCTACTGTAAAAGTTTTAACCCTAAAATATCAGTAGATCCACACGAATAAATAACTCAAGTAAAATAGCATATCAAACAAGATCCCACAGAAACTACTAGTAGAGACATGTTCTAGCCTTGAAATTTTTTACACAAGTCTTAACAAGCAGAGACTAGTTTACAGTCCAAAAATCATTCACAATACTGTCTTATATTATGATACATTTATGGGCTATTTAAAACATGATTAATTTTAGATCAAGTTTTATTTTGTAACTAGTCATCCATCTATGCAAAAGTAGTCGGATTCATCAAGAGGGTCACAACAAATTTTAATTTTCATTTTTCTGATTTTTCTATGATTTTAGATTGATTTTACAAGTGACAGCCTCTTGAAAATAAAAAGTACTCAGGTTCTCATAGATAGGTCCTTGGATCTAGCATAAAGGAGCCTAAAAAGAACTTGATGATTGCAATGTAGTCCCTGGGCAGGGCTGCCATGGTTGGTGGTCAAATCCCGATGAGGAAACTAGTCGGCGGCGAGGTCGAGTGGCGGCAGTAATGGCGCGGTGGTGGTGGTACTCGGGTGCGTGTGAGCAGGGGCTCGGTGCAGTCCTTTTAGAGGTGCACAGGGGGAGGAAGGGCTGGCCGCGAGCGGACCGGGGGAGGCGTGGCCAGGACAAGGCCGCGGCAAGGGCGTGGCATCGCCGGTGCGTCGTGGCTCGGCCATCGGGAATCGACAGTCGCGTGGTGCGCGCTCATCGGGCATGGGTGGATTCAGGGCAGGGGAGGGTGATTTGGTCGAGGGCCGGTCGGGGCCTATCAGACACTATCCTTTGGAGCAGCTAGCCGGTGCAGGGATGCCCCACCGCATGGCGGTGCTTCTCTGCCGGTCGGAGCAGAGCAGGGGAGGGGATAGAAGAGAGAGGGAGGGAGAGAAGGGTCGGGATTCAAATTAAATTTTCTTAAAATTATGAACAGAAAATTGAAAACTTTGAACATGAAAGTTGTAGAGAATTTGAAAATCTACAACTTTTGTTTTAGCTAAAAGTTTATTTGAGCCACGGTTTAAAAGTTATTTTAAGTTCAAGACTACTAGGATTTGAATTACTAGTCATTTCTTGTGTTAAATTTTGAATTTGCAAATGGTGTTTGAAGTACACTCTGTAAGGTACCAAAATATGAGTGTGTTTTTATACTACATTTGTCATGAAATGTGGAGTATGAAAAGGTTATAAATACAAAAGGAACAAATCTCACATACACACATACATACACATGCACATACACATTCATACACATGCATATGCACACACATAATTAGATGCATTGTTTCAATGATTCTGGGTTATTATGTATGATGCTATATTTAGATTTTCTTGCTTAGGATTTTAAACATGTAGGGTGTTACATTTCGGACCATTTTGTTACTGCATGAACTTTGGCACAAAATTGACCGAACAGGTGCAATTAATGCACAAGTTCGTGCAACGAAGTCGCGTTGGGGTTTTTCACAATGAACACACCCGATCCACCCCAGTGGACCCCAAGCTCATGTTTTGGGGCATTCGGATTGATTCATTACTGCACGAACCTCGGTGCAAAATAAGCCAAAGTGGAGCAATTAATGCACAAGTTCGTGCAACGAAGTCATGATGGAATTTTTTAAAACGAACGCACCCAATCCACCCCATTGGACCCCAAACTCATATTTTGGAGCATTTAGGGCCATTTTGTTGCTGCACTAACTTCAGTGCAAAATGGGCTGAAGTGGAGCAATTAATTGCACAAGTTTGTACTACGAAGTCATGTTGGAATTTTTCGCAATGAGCGCACAAGATCCACCCCATTGGACCCCAAACTCATGTTTTGTGGCATTTCAGGCCATTTTGTTATTGCACGAACTTTGGTGTAAAATGGGCCGAACTGGAGCAATTAATGCACAAGTTCGTGCTACGAAGTCATGTTGGAATTTTTCGCAACGAACGCACACGATCCACCCCATTGGACCCCAAACTAATTTTCTACGGCATTTTGGGCCATTTCATTACCGCACAAACTTCAGTGCAAAATGAGCCGAACTGGAGCAATTAATGGCCAAGTTCGTGCAACGAAGTCACGTCGAAATTTTTCAAAATGAATACACCCAATCCACCCCATTGGACCCCCAAACTCATATTTTGGGGCAATTTAGGACCTTTCGTAACTGCCCAAACTTCAATGCAAAATAGGTCGAACCGGTGCAATTAATGCACAAGTTCGTACAATGAAGTCACGTCAAAATTTTTCAAAATAAATTCACCCAATCCACCCTATTGGAGCACTAAACTCATGTTTTGGGGCATTTAGGACCGTTCCTGTGACACCCTAGGTGTCAAAATTTTAACACATTAGGAAAGAATGTATAATGCATGTATTGAATTGAGTGAATGTGTGGAAATAAGGACTTATGTGTAATTTTCAAAAGGATGAGTCCTTTTATGCAAAATATTTGAATTACAAAGGTAACTCTTAAATTTTACTAGGGGTCAAAGTGTAAGAGTGTTAGTCATCATTACATTACATAAAACTTGCAATTAAGTCCAAAAATACATGAAATTTACCCTAATAAGGACAAAAACTTTTAAAAGTTTGAATTAAGTTCAAGGTTCAAAAATAAAGCTCTATCCTTTGAGTTTCTGAATTTGAATTTTGAAAAGTTCTACAACTTTTATTTTGACCATTTTCTCATTTGAGATTTAGAATAGTGGAAAATTTTGTGTTACAGTGAGGTCCCTGGAGTTTTTGAAGTTTACACCTCAGCCCCTGGCGCCCCCCCCCCCCCCCGCCTTCTTCTTCCTCTGCTCCCCCTCTGCCGCACCGTAGTGCCACCACTGGCCGCAGTGCCGCGCCACCCCAGGCCCCCGCCTGCCTCTCCTGGCCTCCACGCATCGCCCCCAAGCTCGCCCACCGCCTTAACCCCTTCCTGCTGGCTTTCCCCGAGCGCGCCACACCGCTCTGCCGCCCGACCGAACCGCCGCCTTGCCGTCGCAGGCCGCCACCGCTCACCGTCGCTGCAGCTCTGCCGGCACTAGCTCCTGGTCTGGCAGCTCCCACGCGGCGTGCGCTGAGGCCGGCCGCCGCCCTAGCTCTTCTCCTCTAGCCTTCTCCCGCGCGCTTCACGTTGCCCCGCCTCTGCTTGAGCACCGCCCGGCCGCCACCTCGCCACCATCGTGGCTGGCGCCCGTGCGTGCTTCCCCCACCCTTCTTTGCTGGTCTAAGACCTTCAGTAGCTCCCCTCCCTCCATTTTGCTCTCTCTTGCATTCGCATTTCACCCCGAGCTTCGAATCCACCATCGCCGCCCATTCTTCGTCTCCGGCAAGCTCTACTCACCGTGGGCAGACCACGACAGCCCCTCCTGATCCACGACAGCCCCTCCCATAGCTTTGCCGTGATCCCATGAAGCTCGCCAGCCCTTCCATCACTGCCCTTGAGCACCCCATCCACCACGCCAACGAGCTCCCCCTCGCCGCCGTCCCGGGTCGTCATGGGAACCCGCTCTTTCGGTCCACCACCGGTCAGCCATCACATTGGAACACCGTCGCCGTAGTCAAGCTCCATCGCCGCCGCCTTGGGTCGTCGCCGTTCCACCCCCTCTGGTCGATCTTGACCTACACATCACCCCTAGCAAGGTTCCCCCTAGCCCCCTGGTCCTTCCTGGCCGGTTTCCCCCGCCGCCGGTGACTACCGTCGCCGGAATTTGGCCGGCGAGTTTCGGCTCTCTTTCCCGATGTGCCAAGGACTTGATTGCATTGATTTAAATCTTCCTAAGGGCCAGGCTGCAAGATTCCAGTCCCTCCCTTCAATTCAAAATCAGCGATATTTACAAATTTGTAGGAATTGGTAGAAATTTAGAAAAATGTCAAACTAGTTTTGTTTGAATCCTTGAGGTGAACTCTACAACTTTTGTGTTATAACCTTGAGCTGAATAAGTGAATATTTTGAATTAGAATAAATATTAGGAAATAGGTGTACTAATTAGATCTCTTGATCCATAGCTATGCTGTTGATGAAATTTGAAATATAGGATATGTGTCTCATGTCTAGCTTTATGTAAAATTGGTAGCTACGATGAAAGCTAGGATGTAAAATTGGTAGCTATGATAAAAGCTAGGATATGTGTCGCATGTCTAGCTTTATGTAAAACTGTTTCCTAGCTATGATGTTTAAGTCTATTTGTTTCATATTGATGAAAGCTTTAGGATTTATTCAAGGGTGAATCTGTAGCTGAAAATTTTACTCTAACTTTCTTTCGGCATGTGTAATCCATGATAAAATTTTGAATATCAGTAGCATAGAGTAGCTTGAGTTAAGAATTTAGGCTTAGATTAAAAGATAATCCATGAATAATAGTTCTGGTTTATGAAAATTTATGAAATTAAATTAGAGTATTACTTTTGAGTAGTGTAATATGTTCACAAAATTTCAGCACAAGATATTGTGTAGAACTTCTGATATGAATAGATCTTAATATCACAATGCCATTTTTGTTTATTTTATAGCATAATTGCTATAAGGATAAAAATCTTGATAAAATCATAGTAGCTTAGATACAGATCAACTTGTCCTTAGTAAAAATTTCAACTCCATTGCTGCATTAGTTCAATCTGTAAAAATAATTCATGTTTTATGTATGTGTTAGTTACAACATTGTTATGAATTATCTACTAAACAAAATATTCTGAAAATTTTGAGATAAAATTATTTCAATTAGAACTATTTATACTAATTTTTATAGCATTAGTAATCACTCCTAACAGAGGTTTTTAATAATAATAACCCTTTTTCTTAAAAAGACCGTTAGTCTAATTGATTAAGTAAACTAAAAATGTTTAAGGGAATTTGTTAGATAAATTAGGATCTTTTCTAATGCTACTTAATGTAATTAGCTTAGTTGCTTAGAGTAACTCAACATGTCATCTAATGCAATTAGGTTATTATGTTAATACTCGATAAATGACTGCCCGTAGAAGAAGTTTAATTAACTTGTTGGATTGCAACTTTATCGTGAAATGAAAAGGAAGTGTATGCAGTTTCCTCAACTATGATGTTTGCATATCATATAGACTTGACAACTCTCGCTGACGGAGATTACCAGCTGATCCCGAAATCAGAGGGGAATATTTCTGAAGACCCCGGGAACATCATCGGAGATATAGCTGAAGCCTCGAACCCCGGTTCAGAAACTTTTAGTATTGATATCTCTAATCCCAGCCCCACCAGCGAAGGCAAGCTTCGGACATAAACCGCTATTTTTACTACACTGCAATTTATTTATTCATATATATCTATTCGTGCATTTATGTTTCCAGGAATTATATTGAAATCTTAGCTGCATATTCCTAGGAACCTATGTATTGAATACTAGAACCTGAGTCCGACTAGCTGCTAAGCTAATAGGACCGGTAGAAGTCGAGTGATTCCCTGTCACTCGTGAGCTTTATAGGAGTTGCAATGTTTACATTCCTGCAACCACTATAAGGATGACGGATGGGGTTGTGATTATGATTCATGACCTTAGCAAAAACCCCGTCTGTGTTGATGAAAATTTGATAAGGTCGCAGTGTGTGGTAGCGGTGGTTATGCATTTGAAAGTACTAGCCACATGCCGCGAAATATGGTAAGCGGTAAGCCTAGTAACTGATCAGCCCGAGGAGTGGACATACCCTCCACCACTCGTAATTTGATTTTTCGCACACGCACCGATGTGCATGAGTACATTCCACACAGCGGACAGGAGTACAGTCATGTAGTCGCGCTACAGGCATACGTCCTGCATATTGGATGTGCGTATGGTCCTACAGTCGCTTGTGGTGGCACTGTTCCATGAGTCAGAATGAAAGGCAAACGGTTGCTTCAGAACTATCGTTGGATGTTCCAAGCGTGTGAGTTAGGTTTATCCTTGCAAGGTTTGAAATTCGATTTAGAATCATCCATTTCTCGCGGAGATTGAGACTGCTTGATCCCTTTGCCACATAGAGTAATAAGAGCAACCTGATGATGATCAAAGATGATGTTTGTTAAAAAAAATCTACCATGCTTGAATAGCTATAGTTGCTTACTTAGAATGGATAACCAACTAGAACCTAAAAGCTAAAATTTGAAATTAAGGATCTACTCTTTGTTACTTTTCAGCTGAAACTATACCCAGAACTATTACAAGCCTTCATAGTCTAGCTACATGGCTAAGTATACCATGAAACGGGTAAGCCTTGCTGAGTATTAGAATACTCAGCCTTGCAATATGACTTTTGTTCCAGGTAATCCCCCTGAGGACTCTTCTCTGCCTATACCCTGGCCCTATGCTCTTTCCGATGGTTGGTCCGTGGAGTGGGATCCGTCCCCAGCCAACACAGGTCCCTCCAAGTGATGTTGAGCTTGGGCTTAGCTCAATATCCGTTACGCGACGTCTGGTAGCGTCGTGTTTTATTTTCCGCTGCAGATACTCTAACTTCAAACAGTTTGTATAAATTCATACTAGTTTGGTCTTGCTACCATATATGTTTGAATACTAATGTAATATTATGTCTGTGATGTAAAATTGTCGGTGATTATATCTCTGGACTTGCCTTTGTGCGAGGTACCTTGTTTTGATCCTGAATTAGGTGGTTTTATCGGGACTTTACCCGACAGACCATGGGGTTGCACCGTTTGAAGTGCAGTTGAGTCCTTACTGCCTCCCGAGAAAGGATCAGCGCACTTGAGCCGGTGTAATTCACGTTGGTTCTGCCACAGTTCCGTAATTGCACAAACTTCGATGCAAAATGGGTCGAGCTGGAGCAATTAATGTACAAGTTCGTGCAACAAAGTCACGTTGTAATTTTTCGCAATGAACGCACACAATCCACCCCATTGGACCCTCAAACTCACGTTTTGGTAATTTAGGACTATTTCGTAATTGCACAAACTTCAATGCAAAATAGGTCGAACAGGTGCAATTAATGCAAAAGTTCGTGCAATGAAGTTGTGTTCGAATTTTTTGCAACGAACACCCCCAATCTTCCCCATATGACCCTAAACTCATGTTTTGGGGTGTTTCGGACCGTTTCATCAATGCACTAAAACCTTGGTGCAAACTGGGCTGAACTAGATTTATTAATGCACAAGTTCATGCAATGAAGTCGCATTGGAAATTTTCACAATGAACGCACCAGATCCACCCCATTGGTGATGCGAACCCGCTAGGGTTTGTTCCTAATCTTTCGATGAGAGGCGTGGAATAACTCGACTGATGGAGGAGACGACATTCACGGCCTGACTACAGCCTTCCAAAGGATGTTGCGCCTTAGCAACCAATACACCACCTCCTATGGGGTTGCCGCGATCTTGTGGAGCACGACACCCGGCCACTAGGGCACTCGTCCTGCAAACAATCAAAGAACTAACAAGAACAAGTAGAACAAGTACTGAAAATACGAGATGTAATTGAAGGTCTCAAACTGAATCTCAAATATGGTGGGGTTCCGAAAACAAGTAGACGGGCGGCTGGATCAGCACGCGCGCCTACAAGGAAGTAGCAAAAGCTAAACTTGCATCTAACAAAACCCGAGTGTTCTTGGCGGCGACTAAAGGTTATAAAGAATTGGGAGAACAACCACAAGGGTGCGGGGGTCATGTTCCAACCCTAGGACGCATCCGAATTGGACTCAACTAGATACACAGCCCATAGGGCCAAAATAGGGTGACGCAGCATCGTGGCTGTAATGGACTATGTAGTAAATCGACGATTGCGGTTGACTCCAAACAGATGTGGAGGTGATTTCGTATTCTTTTGAAAGTAGATTTGATAAGATTTTCAGGAAGTGCTTGAACGACTGTCAGACCCGGGGCCACGGGACTGGGTACATAATGTAGTTTAAAGAGGTCTAAGAGATAAGGCTAACCGATATCATCTTGTTTATCTTTTATTTATTCCGTTTAAATAGGAGATAAGACTAACCGATACAGGGGGAATCTACTCGAGATATGTTCTGGTATGATTCCTTAGCTGGTGTTGGTTAAAATCTTTGTAACCCTGACCTCTCGGATATATAAGGGAGGACAGGGACCCTCTCAAAACAGAGGATCTCCAGATCATTCTACACCAAAGGCAATACGAACCACCATACAGGACGTAGGGTGTTACGCATCTTGCGGCCCGAACCTATCTAAGCTTTATGTTCCTTGCACCTTTGAGTTCCTGATCTCGGCGTCTCCTCACCCAAAACTTACCACCTTGGGTATATCCCTCGGTGGGCAGCCGGTTAAACACCGACAGCTGGCGCGCCAGGTAGGGGAGCGCGTCGAAGATCCACCGGCGAGCTCGATGGCATCTTTCAAATTCACTAGGTCAGTTCCCTCTTAGGATACGACATTTGTTTTTGGCTCATGGGTCTGCATCGCAGATGGTGTGGGTGATTTTCGACGGTTCCTCGTCGACATGAAGCCAAAGACTTTCGCTGCGGATCCCCGCAGCGACCTCGACAAGTTCATCGACGGGCTCGACAACTTGCCGATCCATGCTTCTGCAACCAAGATCGAGGCGAAGACTGCTCCAGGCTCGACCTCATCTAGTGTTGTGGCAACTTCCCTTGGGTTGGATTCGTTCCAATCTAAGAATTTGCGTAATCGATCTCAACTCAGTTCACGCGATGTGGCCATTGATCTTCAGGGGGCCAACGTCTCTGGATTTCTCTACGCGCTGGAGAGGGACCTGGATTCTCTGCTCCAGGCTAGAAGGCCTGAAGCCACCGTACGTCGGGGGGCTTCGGGTTGTTTTGGCGCCAGTGATCTGATGATCACTTCCGTGCCGGATGGGTGCATTGTCCACTGGAGGGGCATGGCGCCCTCCGATCTACTCGAGGTCGAGGGTCGGCTTGTGGCCCATCTCAAGCCTTTGCCTTTCCAGGAGGGTAGGCCGTTGGCCACCGTGGCGGAGGAGTCGACGGAATTAGTCGACACAGGCTCCGATGAGCTCGCATCCCGCTAGGTGCTAATGGTAGAAGAAGGCGATAACGATGGGGATGTTCCCATCGGTGACTTTGAAGCGGTCTCCGAAGATGAGGTCACAGCCAACACCGGCGACAAAAACAATGCCGATCGTGAGGCGCGGAGGGCCAGGAACAGGGCCCGCTCAATCTGGCGGAGGAGGGCCAACGAGCGTAGGCGATCTATGCATCGCAAGCTTGACCCTAAGTTCGCCGCCATAAGTGACGGGGTTTCAGGACTCCGGTGGCCAACATCGCTAGGGTGACGGCCATTCTCGAGCGCAGCCGTGATCCGGATGTGCGTCAAGCTTTTCTTTATGCACAGAGGGCTTGGATCCATCTGGATCAGCACAACCCAGCGTCCACCATCAGGGAGGAGCGCGTGGGTGAGAGTCGGAGCCAGGCTCACAGCCAAACAGCCGGTGGCCGCCCTCGACACCAGCCTAGCAACGACAACGCTCGCGGGAGCCAGGCCCCTGGTGGGAGGCAGCAGCCACCGCAAGGGGGTCACCCGCGATAGGCCAATCATCGACTTCCTCCAGAAGACTTGCGCCAGCACATTAATGAAGGCCGCGACATGCGGACCGTGATCTCCTCCAGGCGCAAGACCCACGAAGAAGTCGAAACCGAAGGTACTGACTGTAGCAATCGATTCCCTGCTTTCTCTGCACGTTTCAGCAGCTACAAGTACCCAGAGGGCTTCAAACCGATCGGCATCACCAAGTACGATGGCAAGCAGGCTCCTCAGCAGTGGCTTCGGTGCTACTCCATAGCCATCGAGGTCGCAGGGGGTTCGAACATCACCAAAGTCGTCTACTTCCCGATGGCTTTGGACCCTGCGCCGCTCACGTGACTGGAGAGCCTCAGCAGCAACTCCATCGACTCTTGGGAGCGACTCAAGAAGGTCTTCATTGACAACTTCCAGGGAGCGATTGCTCGTGCAGGTACTCGTCATGATCTTGCCCAGTGCAAACAGGAACGTAACGAGCTCCTGCAGTCCTACACACGTCGCTTCTTCAACATCCGTGCCACCATCGCGAACATCTCGGAGGACGACATCATCGACTATTTCTACAACAGCATCACCGACCCAGGCATCTACAGGGATTTTGGGCGGAACAGGCTGAAGACTATTGCAGGCCTTCATGATATGATGCACGATTGGTCCGAACAGGAGGAGAAGATGCGAGAGCGGTTCCCGCGGTGTCAAGATAGTAACTTGAGGCGCCCAAATGACTGTGGCAGAACCGCCTGAATTATTCCGGCTCAAGTGCGCTAATGATCGCTATATAGCTGGCATTAACTCACGCACTTCAAACGGAATAATCCATTGGTCTGTCGGGTCTCCGCCCGATACAACCACGGTTCAACAGGATCGAAGCAAGTTTACCTCGCACGAAGGCGAGTTTACAATCATAGAAAAGCTCATCAACTTTTAATTTATAGTCATTCATACATTATTACAAACCAGGTTCAAACATAAGTAAACTTATACAAACAGTGTTCAAACTGATAAGCGGAACAGCTTGTCCAAACTCACAGCGGAAAGAAAAGTTTACGCGACTACACACATCACGAAGGTGGACACCATGCTTAGCCCAAGGCCTGGTGTCACTCCGGAGGGTCACTGCCAGCCGGGGACGGGTCCTACTCCACGGACCAGCCAAAAGGAACGGACGTTGGCCACACATGGTTGTCCGTAGGATTCTCGAAGGTTATACCTGAAACAGATACTGGCAAGACTGAGTATTCTAATACTCAGCAAGGCTTACCCGAGTTTGGGTATACTTTAGCCCGTAACTAGACTCATGAAGGTATTGCAAGGTTCGGAGTTGTTTTTAGTGAGAAAAGCAACTAAGTTTATGACCTACTTCCAAATTTTAGCTTTCAGATTCTAGCCTGATTAGCCATTCTAGGTAAGCACCTATACTAAGCAAGCAAGATAGATATTCTCATCCATCAAATTATTCCATTAATAATTACACTTTTTACTCGATGTGGCAGAAGGAATAAGCAGTCTCAATCTTCATGAGAAGCGGACGATTCTGAATCAAATTTAACCTTGCAAGGTAAACCTAACACACACGCTTGGAACATCCAAAGATCGTTCCGAAGCAACCGTTTCCCTCATATTCTGGGTTATGGATCAGGGCCACCACAAGCGACTGCAGGACCGTACGCACACCAATTGTGCAGGACATACGTCTGTAGTGCGACTACAAAACCCGTATTCCAGTCTGCCATGCAGAACGTACTCCCACACGTCGGTACGTGTAAACATAAAATAAAAGTCGAGTGGTGGAGACGTGTTCCATTTGCCGGGCCAATCGGGTACTAGGCTTACCGCTTACCATATTTCACGGCATGTGGCTAGTACTTTCAAACGCTTAGCCACCACTACCACACATTTCGACCTTATAACTTTTATCAAAATAGAGAGGGTAAACTTCAGGTCATGATACAGCACATGACCCTGTCCATCATCCTTATAATGGTTGCAGAATGGTAAACATGCAACTCCTATATCGCGCGAGTGACAGGCAATCACCCGACTTTTACCGGTCCTATTTAGTAGAGCATCTAAGCGATAAGGACTCGGGTACCATACATTGGATTCCTAAGATCTTATGCAACTAGGGTTTCACTTCAATTCCTAGACGTAATGCAGGATATATAATGTATAAGTGAAATGGTAATAAGTTGAAATACTGGGATATGCATCGGGGCTTGCCTTCTTGAGTGGGATTGGGGGCAAGAGTGTTAGAGGCTTCTGAACTTTGGTTCATGGCTTCAATTAGTTCCTCGACGGCTTGTGTTGGGTCTTCAGAAAACCCTTGGTCTTGTCCTAAGACCAACTCATAATCTCTGTCGTCAAGCGTCGTTGATTCTATATGAGATGCAATAATTTAAGTAAGATGAGGTTTAAATTTAAGATCTTATATTACAAAAGTTGCAATTCACCAAGTCAACACATAAGAGTTCATGAAATAAAAAGTGTTTAGGTTTGAATCACTGTTTATAAAGAAGTCATGAGGATATCACTGAATCTATTGCAAACAGGAACTAGAACATTTGAATTTGAATTTGAATTCCAAATTCAAACTCAAAACTTTAAGTTAAAAGGATCATAAAGTTTTGGAGATTTAATTATACTAAACATTAACACATTAGAGAATGACAAAAGATTTTAACTAAATAGGTTTACAGAACATGCTTAGTTAACATTTCAAATTTGAAATGCCCAAATCAAAAGAAATCAAGCTATCAAGGAAAGCTAGGTTTGAAATTCTAATACAAGGTTACACATAGCTTATAGAAGTTATATGTTAAAATTCATAAGCAACAAAGCAAAAATGTAGAAGTTATGAATCAAACATCCTTTAACAATAGATTTAAAATAGATGCAAAAATATTTAGTTCATATCAAACTTCATAAACAAAAGTTGTAGGGTTTGGAATCTAGTTTCCAACAAAACTAATTTTACAATTTTTTGATTTTTCTACGGTTTCCTACAAATTTTTCAAGACAGCAACATCAATCACATAAAATAACAAAAGGGTTTTGCAATGGGGTCCCTGGGTTTTAGCACTCAGACCCTTAGAAACACAACTATTTTTACAGATGTGCCCTTGCCAGCACGCGATGGCGTCCGGCGCTCCTGTCTCCGGCGTTCTCGCCGGCGGCGAGGCCCGGGGTGGGAAAGGATTAGTGCAACGTAACCTACAGGGGCTACTGAACATGACGGAGGGTGATGTGCTCGAAGTGTGATAGCGGAGCACGGCCGGCGACGAGCATCGGCGGCGGCCGCGTCGGGGCATCATCGTTCCCGGCGAGGGGTCGGCGAACACGGGGAGACGCGGTGCGCACAAGCTCTGGGGAGGTGCGAGGATGCTTTCCCCCAACTTAAATTGGACAGAGACAGACCGGAGAAGGGTTCTCGATGGCGGGGTGGAGCTCGGTTCTCACCGGTGGTAATGGCGATCGATGATCCGCGGGTTCTGGTGATGGAGGGTGGAGGAGGAGGGGCTGGATAACTTCAGGAGGGTGATGTAGTACTGATGCTGCTGTTGATTGGAGCGGGGAGGTCTTGTAGTGGTGGGTCGGCGAAAGGCCGAGCGGCGGTGGCACTGGAAGCTCACCGGAGCTGTGGGAAAGGATGCTGGGGTGTAAGAAAACCAAATTGCAAAGGCTGAAGAGCACCAGCAGATCACGACGGAGCTAAAGCTACACTGGATTAGAGTTCAGGAGGGGTGTGGGCGCCGGTCGACGGTGGTCCAGAGGCATGGCGGAGGTCTGGTGGGAGGTGGCGGTTGGAGCAAAGGAACAGAGGGAGAAAGTGTGTGTGCAACACGCGATCGAGTGTGTTAGAGACTCCAGGACGTGCTCGGGTTTAGGAGCAAAATGTGACCGAGCGATGGCAGGAGCTGGCGCATCGGCGGTGTGCGTGGCGGTGGCGGCGGCGCTCGGGCAAGAGCTCCGTGACGTGGAGGCACACGGGCAAGCCAGCTTAAGGCCGGGAAGGCGGCGGCGCAGCTGAGGCATGACGCGTGGGATGTTGGAAGGCAGGAGGTGGTGCGGCAGATGCTGCGATGGAGAGCGGCGGCTGGGATCGGCTCGGGCAGGAGGCGCACAACATGGCCGAGCAGGGAGTCACCAGCGCGGGGGTGGGAAGCGACGGGGCAGAGGCCAGGACGGCACGTGGCACGGTCCTGAGCAGCGCAGAGCCGGTAGTAACGGTGCACATGGCCCGACTGCAGTGGCGGCGTGCGGCAGAGGGAAACAGAGGAGGGAGAGAAGGAGGTAGACGAAGGGGGACCTGATTGCAAAAATAGAGAAACACAGGGACTCTACTGTAAAGCATAGATAAATTTCCAACCAGTGCTCAAATGGAGATGGGCCCAAAAGCAAAAATGTGTAGTTTTTCAAAATGCACAATTTTGCTTTAAGGCTTACTCACAGAAGAGCTAAGGTTTTGCAATCAAAATGAAATTTAGCAAGATCTCTAAACTTTGCATAAATCCTATTTTAAAATTACACCACATTTACATCCAAAAGGTAGTTTCACCTATTTTTGCATTTTAAACATAAGTTTTTAACTTTTACAAAACAACCCTCATACTTTTGAAATCTACCCCCCATGTTCACCCATTTAGCACAAAAGGATCCCAATTTAAAAAAAAACAATTGCATATACAATTGCTTTTCCTTATCACTAACACTTTTAAACACACTGTTGCCACATTTTATACATAATAACACACTAAGGAGCTAAAGTGTGACCACACTATTTACTTGGGTGTCACAGCCTCCCCCCTAAAAGGAATCTCGTCCCGAGATTCCGGATTAGAAGAAATTGAATGATTAATTTCAGAGATTGGCTTGGAAGAAATCTGGGAAATTATGCTGAAGATAAGACTCAGTTTCCCATATTGCTTCTTCTTCGGTGTGATGGTTCCACTGAATCTTGTACATCCTAATGGTTTCTCTTCTCATGCTTCTTTCCTTGGTATCTAGCACTCTGATTGGGTGTTCCGTATAGGTTAGGTCGGCTTCGATCTCGATAGTCTGAGGATCGATAATTTCAGTAGGAACTTTGGCACACTTCTGAAGTTGAGATATATGAAAGATGTTATGGATGGCCGCTAGCTGAGGAGAAAGTTGAAGATGATAAGCTTCCACAGATCTCAAGGATTTCAAAGGGTCCGATGTATCGAGGAGCAAGTTTTCCATTTACGCCGAACCTTTGAACACCTCGAGTAGGAGAGACTCGAAGATATACGAAGTCTCCAACTTGAAACTATAATGGTTTTCTTCGTATATCCGTGTAGCTTTTTTGTCGAGATTGAGCTGCCTTCAAATTTGTCTGTATAATCCTTACTTTCTCTTCTGCCTCATTGACAAGGTCTGGTCTAAAGATCCTACGTTCGCCGGTTTGTGACCAACTCAAAGGAGTTCTGCAACGGCGACCGTACAAAACTTCGAATGGGGCCATCTTGAGACTAGTCTGATAGCTATTATTGTATGAGAATTCTGCTAGTGGTAAGTATTTATCCCAATTCTTATCATATTGAAGGGCACAAGCTCTGAGCATATCTTCTAAGATCTGATTTATTCTTTCAGTCTGCCCATCTGTCTGAGGGTGATACGCGGAGCTTTGAATTAACTTAGTTCCAAGAGCATTTTGGAGCTGCTCCCAGAACCGAGCGATGAACAGTGTCCCATGATCAGAAATGATTGTCTTAGGTATGCCATGAAGACGAACAATTTGATCCAAGTAAATCTCAGCATACTTTTTGGCATTACATGTAGTGTGCACGGGAAGGAAATGTGCAGATTTAGTTAATCGATCAACGATTATCCAAATAGAGTCATGTCTTAGGGAAGTATTAGGTAGACCAACAATAAAATCCATACTGATATCTTTTTTCCTATTTCCAAGAGGGAATGGTTAGAGGTTGGAGGGTACCAGCAGCCTTCAGATGACTGGCTTTAACTCTTTGACAGATATCACATTCTGAGACATACTTGGCGATTTCTCGTCTCATACGGGTCCACCAAAAATTCTGTTTCAGATCCTGTTACATCTTTGTACTGCCAGGGTATATAGAAAATTTGGATAGGTGGGCTTCGTCCATTATCTGTTTATGGAGTTTATGGTCCTTAGGTACCACAAGACATTTGTTAAACCACAAAACTCCTTCAGGATCCACTTGGAAACATTTATACTTTTGCTCTCCTTGTGTTATTTTCTGCTTAATGATTCCAACTCCCTCACTGTGCTGCTGAGCTAGAACAATGTTATCCCTAAGCGTGGATTCAACCGCGAGATGGTTTAAGTCACCTTGGGGAACGATTTCTAAATTAAGCTTTCTCATTCCCAGCAAAGAGTCTCGTTGAAAGCTTTAACAGATAAGCAAGAACAATGTGCTTTGCGACTAAGCACATCTGCAATGACATTGGCCTTGCCTGGATGATAATGTACCTCTAGGTCATAATCCTTGATCAGTTCTAGCTAGCGTCTTTGCCTCATATTCAAATCTGCTTGTGTAAAGATATATTTGAGGCTTTTGTGGTCGGTATATATATGACACTTTGCACCCATTAGATGATGTCTCCAAATTTTTAAGGCATGGATGACAGCTGCTAGTTTGAGATCATGAGTGGGGTAATTTCGTAGTGCCCGTGATGCATATGCAATCACTCGGTGGTTTTGCATGAGTACACAACCAAGTCCGGTTCCTGAGGCATCACAATAGATGTCGAAAGGTTTTGACACATCTGGTTGCACCAAAACTGGAGCAGTAGTGAGACAACCTCGGAGAACGTGGAATGCATCATCGCATTTTCGATCCCAAGAGAATTTAACTCCTTTCTTCAGTAGTTCGGTCATAGGTTTGGCTATTCTGGAGAAATCTAGGATGAACCGACGATAATAGCCTTCTAGACCAAGAAAACTACGGATCAGATGGACTGAGGTTGGGGGTTTCCAATCCATCACTTCTTGTACTTTACTGGGATCGACGGATATTCCGTCATCAGAAATGCTATGGCCCAGAAATTTTACTGTATCCAACCAAAACTCGCACTTGGAGAATTTGGCGTACATGTGGTGGTCTCTTAATGGCTGAAGGATAACATGGAGATGCTGGGCATGATCTTTTGGATTTTTGGAGTAGATCAAAATGTCGTCAATGAAGACCACAAAAAATTTGTCGAGTTCTTGCATGAAGACAGAATTCATGAGGTACATAAAATATGCTGGAGCATTAGTGAGACCAAACGACAGGACTAGATACTCGTATAGGCCATATCGAGTAGAGAAGGCTGTTTTTGGAACATCACTGGGCCGAATCTTAATTTGGTGATAGCTGGAACGAAGATCAATCTTACAGAATACCTTAGCTCCGGCTAGTTGATCGAAAAGAATGTCAATGCGGGGTAGGGGATACTTATTTTTGATAGTTACCGCATTGAGAGGACGATAGTCCACACACAGCCTTAGGCTATTGTCTTTCTTTTTCACAAACAGGGCTGGACAACCCCATGGTGATGCACTTGGACGAATGAAACCTTTGTCCAAGAGGTCCTGGAGTTGGATTTTCAATTCAGCCAACTCGTTAGTGTGGCAGAACCGCCTGAATTGTTCCGGCTCAAGTGCGTTAATGATCACCGTACAACTGCAATTAGCTTAACGCACTTCAAACGGAACAATCCGTTGGTCTGTCGGGTCTCTGCCCGATACAACCACAGTTCCACAGGATCGAAGCAGGTTTACCTCGCACGAAGGCGAGTTTACAATCATAGAAGAGCTCATCAACTTTTAATTTACAGCCATACATACATTATTACAAACTGAGTTCAAAAACAATTAAACTTATACAAACAGTGTTCAAACTGATAAGTATAACAGCTTGTCCAAACTCACAGCGGAAGAAAAAGTTTACGCGACTACCCACGTCGCAAAGGCGGACACCATGCTTAGCCCAGGGCCTGGTGTCACTCCGGAGGGTCACTGCCGGCCGGGGACGGGTCCCACTCCACGGACCAGCCAAAAGGAACGGACGTTGGCCACACAGGGTTGTCCGTGGGATTCTCGAAGGTTATACCTGAAACATATACTAGCAAGGCTGAGTATTCTAATACTTAGCAAGACTTACCCGAGTTTGGGTATACTTTAGCCCGTAACTAGACGCATGATGGCATTGCAAGGGTTCTGGGTTATTTTTAGCTGAAAAGCAACTAAGAGTATAACCTATTTGCAAGTTTTAGCTTTCAGATTCTAGCTTGATTAGTCATCTAGGTAAGCACCTATACTAAACAAGCAAGATAGTTATTATCATTCATCAAGATTACTTTATCACCAATTACACTTTTTACTCTCTATGGTAAAAGGGATAAGCAGTCTCAATCCTCGTGAGAGGCGGACGATCCAAATCGAATTTAACCTTGCAAGGTAAACCTAACATACACGCTTGGAATACCAACAGGGCGTTCCGAAGCAACCGTTTCCCTCATATTTCGGGTTATGGATCAGGGCCACCACAAGCGACTGCAGGACCGTACGTACACCAATCGTGCAGGACATACATCTGTAGCGTGACTACAAAACCCGTATTCCTGTCTGCCATGCAGAACGTACTCCCACACGTCGGTGCGTGTGAACATAAAATAAAGGTCGAGTGGTGGAGACGTGTTCCATTTGCCGGGCCAATCGGGTACTAGGCTTACCGCTTACCATATTTCGAGGTATGTGGCTAGTACTTTCAAACGCTTAGCCACCACTACCACATGCTGCGACCTTAACCACTTTTAACAAAACAGATAGGGTAAACCTTCAGGTTATGATACAACACATGACCCTGTCCATTGTCCTTATAGTGACTGCAGAATTGTAAAGATGCAATTCCTATATCGCGCGAGTGACAGGAAATCACCTGACTTTTACCGGTCCTATTTAGCAGAGCATTTAAGCGATAAGGACTCGGGTACAAAACATAGGATTCCTATGATATCATGCAACTAGGGTGTCATTGCAACTCCTAGACGTAATGCAAGATATATAACATATAAGATTGCGTATTGTAGTAATTTGAAATACTGGGTTATGCACCGGGGCTTGCCTTCTTGAATGGGGTTGGGGGCAGGAGTGTCAGAGGCTTCCGAACTTTGGTTCGGGGCTTCAGTTAGTCCCTCGACGACTTGCGTTGGGTCTTCTGGAAACCCTTGGTCTTGTCCTAAGACCAACTCGTAATCTCCGTCGTCAAGTGTCGTTGATTCTATATGAGATGCAATAAAATAAGTAAGGTAAGATTTAAACTTAAGATCTTATACTTCAAATGTTACAACCCACTAAGTTAACACACAAGAGCTCATAAAATAAAGAGGGTTTAGGTTTAAAACACTATTTATAAAGGAATCATAAGGATATTGCTGAATTTGTTGCAAACAAGAACTAAAATATTTAAATTTGAATTTGAATGTAAACCCAAATTTAATTTCAAAACTTTAAGTAAAAAGATCACAAAGTTTTGGAAATTTATTAAACACATTAGAGAATGACAAGAGATCTTAACTAAAAAGGTTTACACAACATGTTTAGCTAACATTTCAAATTTGAAATGCTCAAATCAAAGAGATCAAGCTACCAAGCAAAGCTAGGTTTGAAAATTTAATCCAAGGTTACACATAGCTCATAGAAGCTACATGCCAAAAATTTATAAGCAACAAAGCAAGAAATGTAGAAGTTAAGTACAAACTACTCTTTAATCTTATATTTAAAATAGAGGTAAAAGTATTTTGTTTCAAACTAAACTTCATTAGCAAAAGTTATAGGGTTTGAAATCAAGTTTCCAACAAAACTAATTTTGCCATTTTTGGATTTTTCCATGATTTTCTACGAATTTTGCAAGACATGATACACTCACACATGAAATAACAAATACCCTTTCTACACACCAGCCCCTAGATTTTACAGATGACCCCTTAGAAAGAAATCAATCCACACAATTGGGTCCAAGGACCATGGCCGGCCGTGGGAGCTCGGTTCCGGCCAAATTCCGGCCATGAGCTTCACCGGTGGTGAGGGGCAAGGGGAGGGAGAGCACGAGGGGAGCTCGGGCTACCCACAGGTGGTCTTGGGCAAGCTTGAGGTGGCCGGAGGTGGGCGGTCGACGTGAGCCTGAGACGGCGGCCGGGGTGAGCTGCGGCGGCGGCGCTCCGGCGTCCGGGGAAAGGAGGGGCCGAGCTGGGGAGGTACGGTGGGGGCCGTGGAAGGTGAGAGTGGTGCCAATTAGAGGAGGGAGAGGGCCGAGGAGGCAATCCCGCGGCGGACCGAAGCTCGACGGCGCAAATGGAGGGGCGGCAGCAAAGGGGCGCGCGAGCAGGACCGAGGCAGCTCTTTATAGGCAAATGGGAAGAGAAGAGGGAGGCGAGAGCAAGCATTGCTTCGACTTTGAGCCGCTACGGGGGGGAGGGGGAAACCAGGGGATCACGGCGGCGGCAGAGGCACCGGCAGGCGGCGCTGGCAATACCGCAGGCAGCGTGGCACTCGGGCAAGGCGCCAGCAGAGGAGGCTAGGGCGGTGGAGGAACGGTGGGGTGACACGTGGGCGAGGGAGGAGCAGGAGGTGGATGGCGGCGGCCAGGAGCGGCGCACTGCGCCGGCGGCAGGGGAGCCAGAAGAGCAGAGCAGAGGAGCAGTGGTTCAGGGAAGAAGAAGAGAGAAGAAAGGATCCGAGGACTGATTTGCAAAACAAAAGAAATACAGGGACTTCACTGTAAAGAGCTTATAACTTTTAAACCTGTGCTCAAATGGAGATGGTCCCAAAAGCAAAAGTGCATAGTTTTTCAAGCTCCACAATTTTGCTTTAAGGTTCATCTGCAGTAGAGCAACAGTTTTAAAGATACTATAAACCTAGTAACATTTTCAAACTTTATGTAAATCCTGTAGATAAAACTACTCTACACATATATCCAAGGGTAGTTTTTCATATTTTTGCAATTTAAACACAAGTTTCCATCTTTTGCAAAACAACCCTCATGCTTTTGAACTTTACCCTCCATATCTACCCATTTAGCACAAAAGGACCTCTAGTTAAATATAATTATATAACAACCCTTTTTCCTTAGCATTGCACATATTAAACACACCTTTGCCATAATTTGCACATAAAAACATACCAAAACTCTAGGGTGTGACCATACTATTTACCTGAGTGTCACAGCCTTCCCCCCTAAAAAGAATCTCGTCCCGAGATTCCGGAATAGAATGGAATGGAATAATCAAGCTCGGAGGTTGGCTTGGAAGAAGTCGGGAAAGTTATGCTGAAGATAGGATTCGGTTTCCCATGTTGCTTCTTCTTCCGTATGATGGTTCCACTGAATCTTGTACATTTTGATGGTTTCTCTTCTGGTGCTTCTTTCTTTAGCGTCTAGTATCCTGATTGGATGCTCTGTATAGGTCAGATCTGGTTCTATTTTGATAGCTTGGGATTCGATGATTTCGGTAGGGATCTTAACACACTTCTTGAGTTGGGATACATGGAAGATGTTATAAATGGCCGCTAATTAAGGAGGAAGTTGAAGACGGTAAGCTACGGGTCCACAGATCTCAAGGATTTCAAAGGGTCCGATGTATCGAGGAGCAAGTTTTCCTTTTACACCGAATCTTTGAATACCTTGAATAGGAGATACTCGAAGATATACGAAGTCTCCAACTTGAAACCGTAACGGGCTTCTTCGTATATCAGCGTAGCTTTTCTGTCGAGATTGTGCTGTTTTGAGATTTGCCTGTATAATTCTTATTTTCTCTTCTGCCTCACTGACAAGGTCGGGTCCAAAGACTTTACGTTCGCCGGTTTGTGACCAATTCAAAGGAGTTCTACAACGGCGACCGTAGAATACTTCAAATGGGGCCATCTTGAGACTGGTCTGATAACTGTTATTGTATGAGAATTCTGCCAGTGGTAGGCATTTGTCCCAATATTTATCATATTGGAGAGCACAGGCTCTAAGCGTATCCTCCAAGATCTGATTTATTCTTTCCGTCTGTCCATCTGTCTGAGGATGATACGCCGAGCTTCGAATTAATTTAGTCCCAAGAGCATTTTGGAGTTGCTCCCAGAACCGGGAAACAAATTATGCTCTGCGATCAGAGACGATCGTCTTAGGTACTCCATGAAGATGAATAATCTGATCTAAATAGATCTTGGCATACTTTTTAGCAACGTACGTAGTATGCACAGGGATAAAGTGTGCAGTTTTGGTTAATCGATCTACGATTACCCAAATAGAGTCATGTTTCCGAGAAGTATTAGGTAGTCCAATAATAAAATCCATATTGATATCTTCCCATTTCCAAGAGGGAATGCTTAAAGGTTGGAGGGTACCAGCAGTCTTCAGATGACTGGTTTTGACTCTTTGGCAGATATCACACTCTGAGACATACTTAGCAATTTCTCGTCTCATACGGGTCCACCAAAAGCTTTGTTTCAGATCTTGGTACATCTTTGTACTACTCGGATGTATAGAAAATTTGGACAGGTGGGCTTCGTCCATTATTTGCTTTCGGAGTTTATGGTCCTTAGGTACCACAAGACGTTTGTTGAACCACAAAACTCCTTCGGAATCCACCTGGAAACATTTGTACTTTTTCTCTCCCTGTATTAACTTCTGCTTAATGATCCCAACTCCTTCACTACGCTGCTGAGCTAGAACAATATCATCCCTAAGCGTGGCTTCAACCGAAAGATGGTTTAAATCACCTTGGGGAATGATTTCCAGATTAAGTTTTCCTATTTCCCAACAAAGAGTTTCGTTGAAAGCTTCAACAGATAGGCAAGAACAATGTGCCTTGCGACTAAGTGCATCCGCAACGACATTGGCCCTGCCCAGATGATAATGCACTTCCAAGTCATAATCTTTAATAAGTTCTAGCCAGCGTCTTTGCCTCATATTTAAATCTGCTTGGGTAAAGATATATTTGAGGCTTTTGTGATCAGTATAGATATGACACTTTGCACCCATTAGATGATGTCTCCAAATTTTTAAGACATGAATGACAGCTGCTAGTTCGAGATCATGGGTAGGGTAGTTCTGTTCATGAACCCTCAGTGCTCGTGATGCATATGCAATTACTCGGCTGTCCTGCATAAGTACATAACCAAATCCAGTTCCTGAAGCATCACAATAGATATCAAAGGGTTTTGACACATCTGGTTGAGCTAACACTGGAGCGGTCGTAAGATGATCTCTAAGAGTGTGGAATGCAGTTTTGCATTTTTGATCCCAAGAGAATTTGACACCTTTCTTTAGTAATTCGGTCATAGGTTTGGCTATTTTGGAGAAATCCGGGATGAACCGATGATAATAGCCTGCTAGACCAAGAAAACTATGGATCTGATGGACTGAGGTTGGGGGTTTCCAATCCATCACTTCTTGTACTTTACTGGGATCGACGGATATTCCGTCACCAGAAATGGTATGGCCCAGAAATTTTACTGTATCCAACCAAAATTCACACTCGGAGAATTTGGCGTACAGGTGGTGGTCTCTTAATCGCTGAAGGATAACATGGAGATGCTGGGAATGATCTTTTGGGTTTTTGGAGTAGATCAAGATGTCGTCAATGAAGACCACAACAAATTTGTCGAGTTCTGGCATGAAGACGGAATTCATGAGGTACATAAAGTAGGCTGGAGCATTAGTGAGACCAAACGACATGACTAGATACTCGTATAGGCCATATCGAGTAGAGAAGGCTGTTTTTGGAACATCACTTGGCCGGATCTTAATTTGCTGATAGCCGGAACGAAGATCAATTTTTGAGAATACTTTAGCTCCGGCTAGTTGATCGAAAAGAATGTCAATGCGGGGTAGAGGATACTTATTTTTGATAGTCACCGCATTGAGAGGGCGATATTCCACACATAATCTTAGGCTATTGTCTTTCTTTTTCACAAACAGGGCTGGACAACCCCAGGGTGATGCACTGGGATGAATTAAACCTTTGTCCAAGAGGTCCTGGAGTTGAATTTTCAATTCAGCTAACTCGTTAGGAGGCATGCGATAAGATTTCTTAGAGATAGGAGCTGTGCCAGGTTGGAGTTCTATGATGAACTCGATATCTCTATCTGGGGGCATTCCAGGTAAGTCGTCCGGGAAAACATCTGGATATTCACAGATGACTGGAATATCCTCTAGCTTGACCCCAGACGTAGCATAGGTGCAAGAGTTGAAGGACTTTGGTGGTGGAAGATAAAGAAGAGTAGGCTCATTTTCTGGTGAACCTATCTCCACCATGCGGGAAGGGATATCTATTGATACATGGCACTGGGTCATCCAATTCATTCCTAAAAGAACATCCATTCCTTTTAGGTCTAACAGTAATAAATCTGCCCTCATCAGATTATTACCCATTTGAATTGGTACGCCTCTACAGACGTGATTTGAGGAGATACTACCACCAGGAGTTGTTATTATATATATCCCACTAATAGGATAAATATCCAAGCCTATCTTAGCTCCAAACTTTGTACTGATAAAACTATGGGTAGCACCAGTATCAAAAAGAACAGTAACGGGGTAATGGTTGATAGAAAATGTACCCGTCATTATCGGTGTCCCCTCAGGAAGTTCGGAGAGCGTGGTAAGATTCACCCTCCCTTGACAGACCTGCACCACTTGCCTTCTGCCTTTTCCCTGGTGGTTCGGATTAGATGCCTGCCCTTGGAAAGATTTCCTAGGTTGAGGGCAGTCCTTGATGAAATGGGACGGGCTTTCGCAATTGAAACAACGGTAATTGTTGTTTCCTGGAGTAGCTGGCGGAAAGCTCGGTCGTGGACCTTGCCGTGGTTGCTGTTGATTTTGTGGCAGCGGTGGTTGGTTGAATTGTGCCTGTTGGGGAGGTCGAGCTACCCATATTCCAGGCAAATTGCCTCGAGACGGAGCTCGAGGGGCCTTACTCGGAATCAACCGATACCTTGGCGACTGTAAAGTTGCAGGCCCTGTAGATGCTTTCCGTTTCTTTTCTGCTCTGTGGGCGGCAATACAATCCTCTTGAGTAATGGCCATATTGACCAACTCATTAAAATTATCGGCCTTCACCAAATTCAGCCATTCCTTAAGTTTGGTGTTTAGGCCTCAGCGAAAGCGATCACATTTGCGGGCATCAGTGTCCGCATGAGATCCCGCATACTGGCATAGGTGATTTAAAACCTGTGCATACTGCGTAACAGTGTGGGTACCCTGGGTCAAACTCAAAAATTCATTGAGCTTCCACTCAATGAGTCCCGCTGGTATGTGATGTGCTCGAAACTCAGTTCGAAACTCGTCCAAGGTGACGACGTGATCGGCAGGTTGCATAGCATGAAACTGGTCCCACCATAAACGGGCAATGCCTCGAAGTTGTTGGGCTGCAAAGAGCACCCTATTCTCATCTGAACATGGAGCTGGTAATAAGGCGAACTTGGACTCAATAGTTCGCAGCCAGGCGTCTGCGTCCAAAGGCTCATCGGCCTTATGGAATAATGGAGGTTGAGTGCTGAGAAAATCCTGGTAACTGGCTGACAGGGGTTCACCTCGGCCTCGAGGTTCCTGCTGAAAGTGGCCCATTTGAGCTTGCACAAGTTGATTAAGAAGCTCAGTTTGCCGGGCCATAACCTCAGCCAGGTTTGGAGGTGGCGGTGGCGGTTGCTGAGAACTACCAGGCTGACCTGCCCAGAATCCTTCCGGGGTTCCTCGAGTAGCTCCAACCATCTGAAATAAAGGAGATATCTATTATCAACCATATTCTTACTCTAATTTCAGATGATACGCAAATACCAGATGAAGATGTAATTCATACGTTCCATTCAATCCACTCATAACAGATGCAAGGACATTGAACCGGATAACAAAATACAGGATTTAGATTGCTATAACAACACTGGTAATCCTTACATCTTACATCAACACACTCAAACCACTACAACCCTTTGCCTAAAAGCACATGCCACATATACAACAAGTGGCTTTGCATCTAGATAGACTACACACCACCTATGTTACATTTTTCTACATTAGTTACAACTAAACTATCACCCACTCAACCACAACTAAAAGTCATCAAAGTTGCCTACTGATAACTGACTACCCGAAGAGGAATGATGGGGATTGATGATAGGGTCTCCGTGCTCAGAGTCAATCCCGGAGATTCCCAAAGCAAACGAGGAAAACCCTCCCAATGCAGGGCACTTGTATAGAGATGCCCTGCCTGATCCCAAAAGATGTTAGGAGGGGCTGCCATTTGCAACAGAAATGCAAATGGTGAAACCTTTACCTTGCTTGAGAAAGTACCAGATAAATAGAACAAGATAATCAATTCTGATAACAGCAAAGGCTGGAAATCAGATGGATGTCTAAAGTACCTTAAGATACCCAACTTAAATCTATCATGAGAATCCCTATCAACTCCTTCTAAAGATAAACAACACACTATTTATCCTTAACAGAATTAAAACAAACATTACATTCGTTTGTTCCGTGATGAATTATGCATGCACATACTACTCGTCCTCACAACCAAAACAAGTGCCGAGTATGTTCGGACTTACGTAATTAATTCCGGTGGCATAACCATACGTCTCTCACTATATATAACTATTCGATAAACCCTACGCGTTCTAACCTCGTAAGCGTGGTTAGTGTACCTGCAGAAGAATACACATACATATATCTCATGAACCTTTCATGGCAGCACGACATGAAAGCATCCCCAAACAGTACTGTTCACTATAGAAACAGCATCTGTACAATTACCGCCGTACAGACAATGTTAACATACGTTATCGAAACAACGTATTCACGAGGGGTACCGCAAAATGCGGGGGTATGAACAGCGATCGCCATACCCTGCGCCGAACCATATACTCCCAATATAATCAACCTAAGTTGGTATATTGGCAGCATCTCAAGTAGGCCACTGCTTGAGAAACAGCGTTCGGTTCGCATCACCGATAGGAAGGCTAACTCCCCAGTTAGCTGAGGATCCTTAACTTCTTACCTCCGATCGTAGGTGTCGTTACCGAAAGTAAGGTTGAGTTGTGCATGAATTTAAGTTTTGACGGAAAGTAGTGCTGCAAGTCAGGATTATCTATACATATATCTATACTCTAATTGCCACCTGATATTTCCCATATACACCCCTAGGGCTGTATGAACTAAACACAACCTTAACGAATCCAACGCACGTTTGTAAATTCATTTGTTGGCCAAATTCTATTCTGAAAACACTTTTTAAGAGTTACTGTAATTGTAATGGTAAACCTACAGCTCTGATGCCAGCTGTGGCAGAACCGCCTGAATTGTTCCGGCTCAAGTGCGTTAATGATCACCGTACAACTGCAATTAGCTTAACGCACTTCAAACAGAACAATCCGTTGGTCTGTCGGGTCTCCGCCCAATACAACCACGGTTCCACAGGATCGAAGCAGGTTTACCTCGCACGAAGGCGAGTTTACAATCATAGAAGAGCTCATCAACTTTTAATTTATAGCCATACATACATTATTACAAATCGAGTTCAAAAACAATTAAACTTATACAAACAATGTTCAAACTGACAAGTATAACAGCTTGTCCAAACTCACAGCGGAAGGAAAAGTTTACGCGACTACCCACATCGCAAAGGCGGACACCATGCTTAGCCCAGGGCCTGGTGTCACTCCGGAGGGTCACTGCCGGCCGGGGACGGGTCCCACTCCACGGACCAGCCAAAAGGAACGGACGTTGGCCACACAGGGTTGTCCGTGGGATTCTCGAAGGTTATACCTGAAACAGATACTAGCAAGGCTGAGTATTCTAATACTCAGCAAGACTTACCCGAGTTTGGGTATACTTTAGCCCATAACTAGACGCATGAAGGCATTGCAAGGGTTCTGGGTTATTTTTAGCTGAAAAGCAACCAAGAGTATAACCTATTTGCAAGTTTTAGCTTTCAGATTCTAGCTTGATTAGTCATCTAGGTAAGCACCTATACTAAACAAGCAAGATAGTTATTATCATTCATCAAGATTACTTTATCACCAATTACACTTTTTACTCTCTGTGGTAAAAGGGATAAGCAGTCTCAATCCTCGTGAGAGGCGGACGATCCGAATCGAATTTAACCTTGCAAGGTAAACCTAACACACACGCTTGGAATACCAACAGGGCGTTCCGAAGCAACCGTTTCCCTCATATTCCGGGTTATGGATCAGGGCCACCACAAGCGACTGCAGGACCGTACGCACACCAATCGTGCAGGACATACGTCTGTAGCGCGACTACAAAACCCGTATTCCTGTCTGCCATGCAGAACGTACTCCCACACGTCGGTGCATGTGAACATAAAATAAAGGTCGAGTGGTGGAGACGTGTTCCATTTGCCGGGCCAATCGGGTACTAGGCTTACCGCTTACCATATTTCGCGGTATGTGGCTAGTACTTTCAAACGCTTAGCCACCACTACCACATGCTGCGACCTTAACCACTTTTAACAAAACAGACAGGGTAAACCTTCAGGTCATGATACAACACATGACCCTGTCCATTGTCCTTATAGTGACTATAGAATTGTAAACATGCAATTCCTATATCGCGCGAGTGACAGGAAATCACCTGACTTTTACCGATCCTATTTAGCAGAGCGTTTAAGCGATAAGGACTCGGGTACAAGACATTGGATTCCAATGATATCATGCAACTAGGGTGTCATTGCAACTCCTAGACATAATGCAAGATATATAACGTATAAGATTGCGTATTGTAGTAATTTGAAATACTGGGTTATGCACCGGGGCTTAGGTTTAAAACACTATTTATAAAGGAATCATAAGGATATTGCTGAATTTGTTGCAAACAAGAACTAAAATATTTAAATTTGAATTTGAATGTAAACCCAAATTTAATTTCAAAACTTTAAGTAAAAATATCACAAAGTTTTGGAAATTTATTAAACACATTAGAGAATGACAAGAGATCTTAACTAAAAAGGTTTACACAACATGTTTAGCTAACATTTCAAATTTGAAATGCTCAAATCAAAGAGATCAAGCTAGCAAGCAAAGCTAGGTTTGAAAATTTAATCCAAGGTTACACATAGCTCATAGAAGCTACATGCCAAAAATTTATAAGCAACAAAGCAAGAAATGTAGAAGTTAAGTACAAACTACTCTTTAATCTTAGATTTAAAACAGAGGTAAAATTATTTTGTTTCAAACTAAACTTCATTAGCAAAAGTTATAGGGTTTGAAATCTAGTTTCCAACAAAACTAATTTTGCCATTTTTGGATTTTTCCATGATTTTCTACGAATTTTGCAAGACAGGATACACTCACACATGAAATAGCAAATACCCTTTCTACACACCAGCCCCTAGATTTTACAGATGACCCCTTAGAAAGAAATCAATCCAGACAATTGGGTCCAAGGACCATGGCCGGCCGTGGGAGCCCGGTTCCGGCCAAATTCCGGCCATGAGCTTCACCGGCGGTGAGGGGCAAGGAGAGGGAGAGCACGAGGGGAGCTCGGGCTACCCACAGGTGGTCTTGGGCGAGCTTGAGGTGGCCGGAGGTGGGCGGTCGACGTGAGCCCGAGACGGCGGCTGGGGTGAGCTACGGCGGTGGCGCTCCGGCGTCCGGGGAAAGGAGGGGCCGAGCTGGGGAGGTGCGGTGGGGGCCGTGGAAGGTGAGAGTGGTGCCAATTTAAGGAGGGAGAGGGCCAAGGAGGCAATCCTGCGGCGGACCGAAGCTCGACGGCGCAAATGGAGGGGCGGCAGCAAAGGGGCGCGCGAGCAGGACCGAGGCAGCTCTTTATAGGCAAATGGGAAGAGAAGAGGGAGGCGAGAGCAAGCATTGCTTCGACTTTGAGCTGCTATGCGGGGGGAACTAGGGGATCACGGCGGCGGCAGAGGCGCCGGCGGGCGGCGCTGGCAATACCGCAGGCAGCGTGGCACTCGGGCAAGGCGCCAGCAGAGGAGGCTAGGGCGGTGGAGGAACGGTGGGGTGACACGTGGGCGAGGGAGGACCAGGAGGTGGATGGCGGCGGCCAGGAGCGGCGCACTGCGCCGGCGGCAGGGGAGCCAGAAGAGCAGAGCAGAGGAGCAGTGGTTCAGGGAAGAAGAAGAGAGAAGAAAGGATCTGAGGACTGATTTGCAAAACAAAAGAAATACAGGGACTTCACTGTAAAGAGCTTATAACTTTTAAACCTGTGCTCAAATGGAGATGGTCCCAAAAGCAAAAGTGCATAGTTTTTCAAGCTCCACAATTTTGCTTTAAGGTTCATCTGCAGTAGAGCAACAGTTTTAAAGATACTATAAACCTAGTAACATTTTCAAACTTTATGTAAATCCTATAGATAAAACTACTCTACACATATATCCAAGGGTAGTTTTTCATATTTTTGCAATTTAAACACAAGTTTCCATCTTTTGCAAAACAACCCTCATGCTTTTGAACTTTTCCCTCCATATCTACCCATTTAGCACAAAAGGACCTCTAGTTAAATATAATTATATAACAACCCTTTTTCCTTAGCATTGCACATATTAAACACACCTTTGCCATAATTTGCACATAAAAACATACCAAAACTCTAGGCTGTGACCATACTATTTACCTGAGTGTCACAGTTAGGAGGCATGCGATAAGATTTCTTAGAGATTGGGGCTGTGCCAAGTTGGAGTTCTATGATGAAGTCGATATCTCTGTCTGGGAGCATTCCAGGCAAGTCATCCGGAAAACCATCTGGATATTCACAAATGATTGGAATATCCTTTAGCTTGACCCCAGATGTAGCATAGGTGCAAGACTTGAAGTACTTTGGTTGTGGGAGATAAAGAAGGGTAGGCTCGTTTTGTGGTGAACCTATCTCCACTGTTCGGGAAGAGATATCTATAGATACATGGTACTGGGTCATCCTATTCATTCCTAAAACAACATCCACTCCTTTTAGGTCTAATAGTAGTAAATCTGCCCTCATCAGATTATTACCCAATTGAATTGGCACGCCTCTACAGACGTGATTTGAGGAGATGCTACCACCAGGAGTTTTTATTATATATATCCCACCAATAGGATAAATATCCAGACCTATCTTAGTTCCAAACTTTATACTGATAAAACTATGGGTGGCACCGGTATCAAAAAGAATAGTAACGGGGTGATGGTTGATAGAAAAAGTACCCGTCATTATCGGTGTCCCCTCGGGAAGTTCGGAGAGTGTGGTGAGGTTCACCCTCCCTTGTCGGACCTGGACCACTTGCCTTTTGCCCTTACCCTTGTTGATCGGATTAGATGTTTGCCCTTGGAAAGATTCCTAGGTTGAGGGCAGTCCTTGATGAAGTGGGACGGACTTCCGCAATTGAAACAACGATAATTGCTGTTTCCTGGAGTGGCTGGCGGAAAGCTCGGCCGTGGACCTTGTCGTGGTTGCTGTTGAATTTGCGGCAGCGGTGGTTGGTTGAATTGTGCTTGTTGGGGTGGTCGGGCTACCCATCTACCAGGCAAATTGCCTCGAGGCGGAGCTCGAGGGGCATTACTCGGAACCAACCGATACCTTGATGATTGTGGAGTTGCAGGCCCTGTAGGTGCTTTCTGTTTCTTTTCTGCTCTGTGGGCTGAAATACAATCCTCTTGAGTGATGGCCATATTGATCAACTCATTAAAATTGTCGGCCTTTACCAAATTCAGCCATTCTTTAAGTTTGGTGTTTAGGCCTCGGTGAAAGTGATCACTTTTGCAGGCATCAGTGTCCGCATGAGATCCCGCATACTGGCACAAGTGATTGAAAACTTGTGCATACTGCGTAACGGTGCGGGTACCTTGGGTTAAATTCAAAAATTCATTGAGCTTTCGCTCAATGAGTCCTTCCGGTATGTGATGTGCTCAAAATGCTGTCCGAAACTCGTCCCAGGTGATGACATGATCGGCAGGTTGCATAGCATGAAACTGATCCCACCAGACGGGCAGTGCTTCGGAGTTGCTGGGCTGCAAAGAGCACCTTATTTTCCTCTGAACATGGAGCTGATAGTAAGGTGAACTTGGACTCGATGGTTCGAAGCCAAGCATCTGCGTCCAAAGGTTCATCCGCCTTATGGAATAATGGAGGTTGAGTGCTGAGGAAATCTTGGTAACTGGCTGACAGGGGTTCCTCTCGGCCTCGGGGTTGCTGACGGAAGTGGCCCATCTGAGCTTGTACCAGTTGATTAAGAAGCTCTGTTTGCCGGGCCATGACCTCGGCCAGATTTGGAGGTGGCGGTGGCGGTTGCTGAGAACCACCAGGCTGACCTGCCCGGAATCCTTCCGAGGTCCCTCGAGTAGCTCCAACCATCTGAAATAAAGGAGATATCCATATTACTCCAATTTCAGATAATAAGCAATTACCAACTGGAAATGTAATGCATATGCTCCATTCAATCCATTCAGAATAGATGCCAGGATATTGAGCAGAGTAACAAAGCACCAGATTTAGATTGCTTATAAAAACACTGATAACCCTTACATCTTATAGCAACACACTCAAACCACTACAAACCTTTGCCTAAAAGCACATGCCACATATACAACAAGTGGCTCTACATCTAGATAAACTACACACTACCTATATCACATCTTTCTACACTAGTTACAACTAGACTATCACTCACTCAACCACAACTAGAAGTCATCAAAGTTGCCTACTGATGACTGACTACCCGAAGAGGAATGATGGGGGCTGATGACAGGGCCTCCGTGCTCAGAGTCAATCTCGGAGACTCCCTCTATTTCCTCAGGATCTTCCTCTTCTTCTTCAGGTACCGGTACTGCAGGAGGTATGGGCTGCTGTTGGAGCTCATTTATGTGTGCATTGGCATCATCCACTTCGAGGATAAGATCATGAATCTGCTCTTGAAGAAATTCAATGATTGTGTTGTGTTGGGTAATCATCGCATCACTTTCATTGATTTGATCTTCCGTGTGATGAATAGTCTCATTTTGGGTAGCAATGATTCCATCTTTCTCAATCACCAAAGCTCGAAGTTGATCCACTTGGGTGATATGTCTAGTAGCTTCCCTATGGAGACTTCACGCAGCATTAACCAATTGGCCTATCTCACGACGTAGCAACGATTGGTAATGATACTGCACATTCGTGAAGCGCATCATCCCTCGAAGTGCTTCTTTCGGTGAACCTTCCAATCTGTGACTCTCAGGAATTACCCTGAGATTCCACTCTGACTTATTAGGATCTGTTGTAGCAAATAAACCAATAGGTTGGCCTGCGACTTCCCCAGGATGTTGATTACAGAAGGTATAAATAGCTTCTAGTGCTGCCCCTTCAATGGTATCCACAATTCGATAGCCCATCATGTTGATTTCAATGGGCTGCCATTGTGAGCGAGAAGGATGCTGAGGAATGCTCATCCTGATATGGGCTCTGTGAACTCCTTCTTCCAAATGCTCAACAACATCATATTGGGGAGGTTCCGTATAGTGGAAAGACTGTAAGGATTTCCATAGTAAACGAGGGAAACCCTCCCAATGAAGGGCATTGGTATGAAGATGCCCTTCCGAATCCCAAAAGACATTAGAAGGGGCTGCCATCTGCAACAAGAATGCATATGGTGAGACTTTTTACCTTGTCGAGAGAGTACAAGATAAATAGAATGGGATAATCGATTCTGATAACAGCAGGGACTGAAAATCAGATGGAAGCCTAAGGTACTTTAAGATACCCAACTTAAAACTACCATCAGAACTCTATTAACCCATTCCAAAGACAAACAACACATCATTCATCCTTAGTAACATCAAACATATATTACATTCTTTTGGTTAAAAACAGATTATGCATGCACGTACTACTCGTCCTCACAACCAAAACAACTGTCGAATATATTCGGACTTACGTAGTTAATTCCGATGGCATATCCATACGCCTCTCACTATATATAACTAATCGATAAATCCTACTCATCCTAACCTCATAATCGTGGTTAGTGTACCTGCAGAAAAACACATATGTATGTATATCATGAACCTTTCATGGCAGCACAATATGAAAGCATCCCCAAACAGTACTGTTCACTATAGAAACAGCATCTGTACAATTACCGCCGTACAGACAACATTAGCATACGTTATCGAAACAACGTATTCATGGGGGTACCGCAAAATGCGGGGGTATGAACAGCGATCGCCATACCCTGCGCCGAACCATATACTCCCAATATAATCAACCTAAGTTGGTATATTGGCAGCATCTCAAGTAAGCCACTGCTTGAGAAACAACGTTCGGTTCGCATCATCGACGGGAAGGCTAACTCCCCAGTTAGCTGAGGATCCTTACCTTCTTACCTCACGATCGTATGTGTCGTAACAGAATGTAAAGTTGAATTGTACATGAATTTAAATTTTAACAGAAAGTAGTGCTGCAAGTCAGAATTATCCGTACATATATAGATACTAGTAGCCACCTGACATTTCCCATATAAATCCCTAGGGCTTTACGTTCTAGGCATCAACCTTAACGGATCCAACGTACTTTGTAAACTTATTTGTTGGCAAATTTTTATCCTATAAGCACTTTTTAAGAGCTTTTCCAGATGTAAGAGTAAACCTACAGCTCTGATACCAGCTGTGGCAGAACCGCCTGAATTATTCCGGCTCAAGTGCGCTAATGATCGTTATATAGCTGGCATTAACTCACGCACTTCAAACGGAATAATCCATTGGTCTGTCGGGTCTCCGCCCAATACAACCATAGTTCAACAGGATCGAAGCAGGTTTACCTCGCACGAAGGCGAGTTTACAATCAAAGAAAAGCTCATCAACTTTTAATTTACAATCATTCATACATTATTACAAACCAGGTTCAAACATAAGTAAACTTATACAAACAGTGTTCAAACTGACAAGCGGAACAGCTTGTCCAAACTCACAGCGGAAAGAAAAGTTTACGCGACTACACATGTCGCGAAGGTGGACACCATGCTTAGCCCAAGGCCTGGTGTCACTCCGGAGGATCACTGCCAGCCAGGGACGGGTCCCACTCCACGGACCAGCCAGAAGGAACGGATATTGGCCACACAGGGTTGTCCGTAGGATTCTCAAAGGTTATACCTGAAATAGATACTAGCAAGACTGAGTATTCTAATACTCAGCAAGGCTTACCCGAGTTTGGGTATATTTTAGCCCGTAACAAGACTCATGAAGGTATTGCAAGGTTCGGAGTTGTTTTTAGCGGGAAAAGCAACTAAGTTTATGACCTACTTCCAAATTTTTGCTTTCAAATTCTAGCCTGATTAGCCATTCTAGGTAAGCACCTATAATAAGCAAGCAAGATAGATATTCTCATCCATCAAATTATTCCATTAATAATTATGCTTTTTACTCGATGTGGTAGAAGGAATAAGCAGTCTCAATCTTCATGAGAAGCGGATGATTCTGAATCGAATTTAACCTTGCAAGGTAAACCTAACACACACACTTGGAACATCCAAAGATCGTTCCGAAGCAACCGTTTCCCTTATATTCCGGGTTATGGATCAGGGCCACCACAAGCGACTGCAGGACCGTACACACACCAATTGTGCAGGACATACGTCTATAGCGCGACTACAAAACCCGTATTCCTGTCTGCCATGCAGAATGTACTCCCACACGTTGGTGCGTGTAAACATAAAATAAAAGTCGAGTGGTGGAGACGTGTTCCATTTGCCGGGCCAATCGGTTACTAGGCTTACCGCTTACCATATTTCACGGCATGTGGCTAGTACTTTCAAACGCTTAGCCACCACTACCACACATTTCGACCTTATAACTTTTATCAAAATAGACAGGGTAAACTTCAGGTCATGATACAGCACATGACCCTGTCCATCATCCTTATAATGGTTGCAGAATGGTAAACGTGCAACTCCTGTATCGCGCGAGTGACAGGCAATCACCCGACTTTTACCTGTCCTATTTAGTAGAGCATCTAAGCGATAAGGACTCGGGTACCATACATTGGATTCCTAAGATCTTATGCAACTAGGGTTTCACTTCAATTCCTAGACGTAATGCAGGATATATAATGTATAAGTGAAATGGTAATAAGTTGAAATACTGGGATATGCATCTGGGCTTGCCTTCTTGAGTGGGATTGGGGGCAGGAGTGTCAGAGGCTTCCGAACTTTGGTTCGGGGCTTCAATTAGTTCCTCGACGGCTTGTGTTGGGTCTTCAGAAAACCCTTGGTCTTGTCCTAAGACCAACTCGTAATCTCCGTCGTCAAGCGTCGTTGATTCTATATGAGATGCAATAATTTAAGTAAAATGAGGTTTAAATTTAAGATCTTATATTACAAAAGTTGCAATTCACCAAGTCAACACATAAGAGTTCATGAAATAAAAAGAGTTTAGGTTTGAATCACCGTTTATAAAGAAGTCATGAGGATATCACTGAATCTATTGCAAACAGGAACTAGAACATTTGAATTTGAATTTGAATTCCAAATTCAAACTCAAAACTTTAAGTTAAAAGGATCATAAAGTTTTGGAGATTTAATTATACTAAACATTAACACATTAGAGAATGACAAAAGATTTTAACTAAATAGGTTTACAGAACATGCTTAGTTAACATTTCAAATTTGAAATGCCCAAATCAAAAGAAATCAAGCTATGAAGGAAAGCTAGGTTTGAAATTCTAATACAAGGTTACACATAGCTTATAGAAGTTATATGTTAAAATTCATAAGCAACAAAGCAAAAATGTAGAAGTTATGAATCAAACATCCTTTAACCTTAGATTTAAAATAGATGCAAAAATATTTAGTTTCATATCAAACTTCATAAACAAAAGTTGTAGGGTTTGGAATCTAGTTTCCAACAAAACTAATTTTACATTTTTTTTGATTTTTCTACGGTTTCCTACGAATTTTTTAAGACAGCAACATCAATCACATAAAATAACAAAAGGGTTTTGCACTGGGGTCCCTGGGTTTTAGCACTCAGACCCTTAGAAACACAACTATTTTTACAGATGTGCCCTTGCCGGCACGCGATGGCGTCCGGCGCTCCTGTCTCCGGTGTTCTCACCGGCGGCGAGGCCCGGGGTGGGAAAGGATCAGTGCAACATAACCTACAGGGGCTACTGAACATGACGGAGGGTGATGTGCCCGAAGTGTGATAGCGGAGCACGGCCAGCGATGAGCATCGGCGGCGGCCGCATCGGGGCATCGTCGTTCCCGGTGAGGGGTCGGCGAACACGGGGAGACACGGTGCGCACAAGCTCCGGGGAGGTGCGGGGATGCTTTCCCCCAACTTAAATTGGACAGAGACAGACTGGAGAAGGGTTCTCGATGGCGGGGTGGAGCTCGGTTCTCACCGGCGGTAATGGAGATCGATGATCCGCGGGTTCTGGTGACGGAGGGTGGAGGAGGAGGGGCTAGATAACTTCAGGAGGGTGATGTAGTACTGATGCTGCTGTTGATTGGAGCGGGGAGGTCTTGTAGTGGTGGGTCGGCAAAAGGCCAAGCGGCGGTGGCACTGGAAGCTCACCGGAGCTATGGGAAAGGATGCTGGGGTGGAAGAAAACCAAATTGCAAAGGCTGAGGAGCACCAGCAGATCACGGCGGAGCTAAAGCTACACTGGATTGGAGTTCAGGAGGGGTGTGGGCGCCGGTCGACGGTGGTCCAGAGGCACGACGGAGGTCTGGTGGGAGGTGGCGGTCGGAGCAAAGGAACAGAGGGAGAAAGTGTGTGTGCAACACGTGATCGAGTGTGTTAGAGACTCCAGGATGTGCCCGGGTTTAGGAACAAAACATGACCGAGCGATGGCAGGAGCTGGCGCATCGGCGGTGTGCGTGGTAGTGGCGGCGGCGCTCGGGCAAGAGCTCCGTCACGTGGAGACACACGGGCAAGCCAGCTCAAGGCCGGGAAGGCGGCGGCGCAGCTGAGGCATGACGCGTGGGATGTTGGAAGGCAGGAGGTGGCGCGGCAGACGCTGTGACGGCGAGCGGCGGCGGGGATCGGCTCGGGCAGGAGGCGCACAACGTGGTCGAGCAGGGAGATGCCAGCGCGGGGGTGGGAAGCGGCGGGGCAGAGGCCAGGACGGCACGTGGCACGGTCCTGAGCGGCGCAGAGCCGGCAGTAACGGCGCACATGGCCGGACTGCAGCGGCGGCGTGCGGCAGAGGGAAACAGAGGAGGGAGAGAAGGAGGTAGACGAAGGGGGACCTAATTGCAAAAATAGTGAAACACAGGGACTCTACTGTAAAGCATAGATAACTTTCCAACCAGTGCTCAAATGGAGATGGGCCCAAAAGCAAAAATGTGTAGTTTTTCAAAATGCACAACTTTGCTTTAAGGCTTACTCATAGAAGAGCTAAGGTTTTGCAATCAAAATGAAATTTAGCAAGATCTCTAAACTTTGCATAAATCCTATTTTAAAATTACACCACATTTACATCCAAAAGGTAGTTTCACCTATTTTTGCATTTTAAACATAAGTTTTTAACTTTTACAAAACAACCCTCATACTTTTGAAATCTACCCCCTATGTTCACCCATTTAGCACAAAAGGATCCCAATTTTTTAAAAAAATTGCATATACAATTGCTTTTCCTTATCACTAACACTTTTAAACACACTGTTGCCACATTTTATACATAATAACACACTAAGGAGCTAAAGTGTGACCACACTATTTACCTAGGTGTCACAATGACAACCGCAGCGACAAAGGCCAGCGGGACTTTTCGGTTCCACCCCGGAAACGAAAGCAAGATGATATCATCGCGGCTTTGGATCGTCCTTCGCGGGGCAAGAAGTCGACGACGCAGGAGGAGTTTGAGAAGCTCCTGCAGAAGAAGTGCCCGTGGCATCCGGGTGCCAATCATGCTGCCATCGACTGCTACCATCTTCGGAGGACGTTCAGCAACCCCGGTGGTGGTAAGAAGAACAAGAAGCCTGTGGACAAAGAGCCCGAGGATGACGATCAAGAGGACCACGGGCGCAACCCGAAGTTTCAAGACGCTTCGAAGGTCGTCAACGTCATCTTCGGGGGAGATGAGGATTTTGGCTCCAGGCGGGACTAGAAGCTGCTTCTCCGGGAGATCTTGTCCGTCGAGCCGGCGGTACCATGACAACTCCGTTGGTCGGAGGTTCCCATCTCGTTCTCTCGTGACGATCAGTGGACGAGCTTTTCGGAGCCCGGTAAGTTCCCCTTGGTCCTGGATCCTGTGGTTGCGGAGGTCAAGCTCACCAAGGTCCTCATTGATGGTGGGAGCAGCCTCAATCTCATTTTTGTTAGCACTCTAAAGAAAATGGGCCTGGATTTCAAGGACATGCTGGTTCCTAGCAAGTCCCCCTTCTACGGCATCGTCCCAGGTAACGTGGCACATCCGCTCGGTACGGTAGTCCTCCCAGTCACGTTCGGCACGCGGGAGAACTATCGTACTGAGTTCATCAAATTCGAAGTGGCTAACTTCGAATCTTCTTACCATGCAATATTGGGCCGTCCGGCACTGGCCAAGTTCATGACGGTGCCGCATTATGTTTATCTACTTCTCAAGATGCTAGGACTCAGTGGAATACTCACTCTCCGAGGCGACTTGAAGAAGTCGTACGACTGCAATTAGGAGGCGATCCAGTATGCTTCGACTACTCGCGTGCCAGATGCTTTGGGAGAAGTACTCACGGCCGCGCAGCAGCTTTCCCAGTCCGGGCTAGAGATTCCCTCCAAGAAGGCCAGCAAGTCGAGCATCCAGTCGACTGATGACGTGGCCCTCAAGACAATCCAGCTTCAGGAGGGAGATTCATCTAAGACCGCTGTCATCGGCGTGGGCTTAGGTGACAAATAGGAACTCGCGCTCGTCAGCTTCCTTCGTGCTAACCGAGACATATTCCCGTGGAAACCAGCGGATATGCTAGGGGTGCCCAGGGAGTTGATCGAGCATGCTTTGAATGTACACCCAAAGGCTACGCCTAAAAAGCAACGCCTGTGAAGGTTTGCTCACGATAAGCGTGAGGCCATCAAACGGGAGATCGCTAAACTTCTCGCGGCTGGATTCATTAAAGAAGTAATCCATCCAGAGTGGGTAGCGAATCCCGTTCTTGTAAAGAAAAAGAACAATGAATGGAGAATGTGTGTCGACTACACTGATCTCAACAAGCACTGCCCAAAGGACCATTTTAGGCTGCCGCGCATTGACTAAGTTGTCGATTCGACGGCTGGTTGTGTCGTTCTTTGTTTTCTTGATTGTTACTCAGGTTATCATCAGATCGCGCTCAAGGAGGAGGACCAAATCAAGACTGCATTCATAACCCCGTACGGGACATATGCCTACAAAACCATGTCCTTCGGGTTGAAGAATGCAGGAGCGACCTATCAGCGTGCGATCCAGATGTGCTTCGCGGATCAGCTGCACCGGAATGTTGAAGCTTATGTGGATGACGTGGTCATCAAGACCAGGAAGTCCAGCAACTTGATTGCAGATTTGGAGGAAACATTTAGCAGTCTGTGCAGATTTCGGTGGAAACTCAATCCTACCAAGTGCGTTTTTGGAGTACCTTCAGGGAAATTGCTCGGGTTTATCGTTAGCAACTGGGGCATCAAAACCAACCCTGTAAAGATCATGGCCATCACTGATATGGGGGTTCTGGCCACAATCACGGATGTGCAGAAGTTAACAGGTTGTATGGCGGCCCTGAACAGGTTCATCTCCTGACTCAGGGAGAGAGGACTACCCTTCTTCAAGCTCCTGAAATGCCAAGATAAGTTCCAATGGACGGAGGAGGCCGAGCGGGCCCTGCAGGATCTGAAACATCACCTTCAGTCACCCACGATCCTTACAGCACCGTTGCCAGGGGAGGATATACTACTCTACATCGTGGCAACAACTCATGTTGTCAGTAGTGCTATTGTAGTCAAGCGAGGCGAGGAAGAACATGTGTTTGGAGTGCAGAGGCCTATCTACTTCGTCAGTGAGGTCCTCTCCAAATCCAAGGTACGGTATCCAGCTGTTCAAAAGCTTTTATACGCAATCTTAATCACACCAAGAAAGCTACGCCATTACTTCGACGAGTACAAGATCACTGTGATCACGGATTTCCCGTTGGCGGATATTCTTCATAATCAAGATGCCACGGGGCGCATATCCAAGTGGGCAGTGGAACTGGGGGCTTTGTCAATCGACTTCAAGCCACGCACTGCAATCAAGTCACAAGCTCTAGTCGACTTCATGGCTGAATGAAGGGAGAATCAAGTCCCAACTCCAGTCGACAAGCCAGAGCACTGGACCATGTACTTTGATGGGTCCCTCAAGCTCGACGGCGGCGGCGCTGGTGTTCTGCTTATTTCGCCACGAGGTGAACAATTGAAGTATGTCCTTCAGATCCTGTGGGCGATATCCAACAATGAAGCCGAGTATGAAGCCTTGCTTCACGGGCTTCGTTTGGCGGTATCACTAGGGATCAAGCGACTACTTGTGTATGGCAATTCTCTTCTTGTCGTTCAACAAGTCAACAAAGAGTGGGACTGCAACAAGGAGATGATGGATGCTTATGTACAGGAAGTGCGCAAGTTGGAAAGCAAATTTTCTGGCTTGGAGGTTCACCATGTGTTGCGGGAGCACAATGTTGGCGCGGATATCCTGTCCAAATTGGGGTCAACACGTGCTCAGGTCCCACTGAGAGTTTTCCTCCAGGAGCTCAAGCAGCCATCCATCAAATCTTCTCTGCAGGTAACCATCGACGCGGGTCCCCAACAACCCGATCGAGAGGTTATGGTGCTGGGGGAGGACTGGCGAGAGGCTTTTATTGACTTCATCCGAGATCAAAGGCTACCAGCAGGAATTAACGCCAGGAGCACGGAGGCGACACGCGTCCTGCACAGAAGCAAGGGTTTTGTCCTGGTCGACGGGAAGCTCTACCGACGCGGCGCTCGGTCAGGAGTTCTCATGAAGTGCGTCACAAAGGAAGATGGTTACGACATACTGCGGGAGATCCACGAGGGCGTCTGCGGAAACCATGCAGCTTCAAGAACGCTGGTAGGGAAACCATACAGGACCGGTTTCTGGTGGCCCACTGGAGTGACCGACGCGGAGGATCTCGTGCACAGGTGCCAAAATTGTCAATTCTTCGGTAAACAGACTCATGTTCCAGCCCACAGCCTCATCACCATACCACCATCCTGGCCTTTTGCTTGTTGGAGCCTCGATATGATTGAGCCCTTCACAACGACGCCAGGCAGTTTCACCCATGTTCTGGTGGCTATCGACAAGTTTACCAAGTGGGTTGAGTACAAGGCGATAGCCAAGCTCACACCAGATCGGGTTGTCGACTTCATCTCGGATATCTTGCATCGTTTTGGCTTCCCCAACACCATCATCACGGACTTAGGATCAATTTCACGGCCAACCAGTTCTCGGAGTTCTGCGAGAATGCTTGCATCGAAGTTAAATATATATCGGTCGCACACCCAAGGGCCAATGGACAAGTCGAAAGGGCGAACGGCTTGATAATCGACGGCCTCAAGAAGAGACTTTATGATGAAAACAGCAAGAAGGGAGGCAAATGGGTGCATGAGCTGCCACACGTCATCTGGGGGCTTCGGACTCAGCCATCCAAAGCCACAGGACAAACGCCTTTCTTCCTCGTATACGGATCTGAAGCTATTTTACCAGCCGATATCATGTGGAAGTCTCCAAGGGTCGAAATGTGCAATGAAGGCAAGGCGGACAAGGCAAGGCAGTTAGAGCTCGATTCTGTTGAAGAGGCTCGCTGCACGCTCTTATTCAGTCAGCCTGATACCTGCAGGGGATCCAGCGATATCATGATCGCAACATGATGGAGCGGTCATTCAGCATTGGTGATTTGGTCTTGCGTCGCATTCAGGACAAATCCGGCCTACACAAGCTCAACTCAAGGTGGGAGGGCCCGTTCGTCGTCAAGCAGGTTACAAGGCTAGGGTCATATCGACTACAATGTCCTGAGGGTCAGGATGTCCCGAACTCCTGGAACATCCAGAACCTGCGCAAGTTCTACCCATAAGAAGATGCCCGGTGATAGCTGAATCCCCTGGGGCTTAGAAGATCTCTTGACCTCGAGTCAATTCGAAGGCTATCTGCCACAAGATTCGGGTTGTACATCCCCTTATGAACACAAGGTCGCTACTGTCATGAGCAGTACTTCTATAAATCGACATCTTGTCACAAATTTTACGGAGGCCATGGCCACGTCCATATCTCCCCAACTTCATGTTTTGACGGAGGCTTCGGCCCCATCCTCCATCTTCATGAATTGATCTCCGCTGCGGCCTTGGATGGTCGCATGTGACAGTAGTCGCATTTACCCCAATAAAAACGATCCGTTCGACTGGTTTACACCCGGTTTGTTGGAAGAGCTCGCATAAAGAGCTACCTCGACTACCTCCTGAGTAGTTGCACTCAGGGTAGCCTCGATTTTTGCTAAAAACATAGCAGACCCGCGGCAACACCTGCACCTGCTCCTAACAAGTTCGACCCGTCCGTTCGGGTCCTATCTAACTGGCGGAGCACGATCGCAGGAGGAGCGATTTTTGACTACACTCAGAGTCGGCGCACTCGGGGTAGTTTTGTTTTTCTGCCTTAAGCACGGCAATTCCACGACGATGCTCGCATTCTTTCCTAACAAGCTTAGACCCGCTCGATCGAGTTGTGGATAACTTGTTAGATGAGTTCCTACTTGGAGCTATGCCTACCTTCAGGGACGTTGCACCCAGGGTAGTGTTTACTACTTAGCCTTTTAAGCCTGGATCCCAATTCAGCTAAGGCACGCAAACAAGTAGAGACATCAAATGCAGTGTTTACGAAAGGGAATGATTACTTGTCTCTTACACTCTAATCCTGCAGTACACTGTGTACAATTTGTTCTGCTACAGGTTGGGCCTCTTGAAGATACTCGTCGAATCATTCATCCGTGCAGTCCGCCGCCATTCCCTGCTCAAATATGTCTAGCTGCGCGTTTGGCAAGAAGGATTTCACATACGCGAGGGCATTGCTAACGCATGCGACCGGAGCCTCAGATAGGAATTTGAGCACTTTCTTCGGGGCTTCACGGAGTCGCTCTAGCAGGGGCTGTGGGTTCGCTTTGCCTTCTTCTGGGGGGTCTACCATGTCCACCAGCTCCTAGGCGGCCCCCCTGAGGTCCTCCAGCTCCTTCCGCTGTTGCTCATCCTTCTCGCCTAGCGCTTTGATTTGCTGAAGGCAGTCGACGAACTGTCGTTCAGTATTGCCGATCACCCTCTGCAACCTCTCGACGTCATCTGTATGCTGATACAGTAGGTTCTTCATGTCAGTAAGCAGCTCTTCTTTATATACTAACATTTTCCTAAGTTCTGTGGTGAAGAGCTTTTTCAGAATCCAGGACAAATTGGTAAATGCAAGTACTCGAGGGAAGCAATGGCTTACCTTGGTGCGCCTTCTTCTAATCTTTGAGCTGCTCTTGGTGCGCTTTCCTTTGCACCTCGAGTTGCTCTCCGAGTTCGGAATTCGCCTTCTCGAGAGAGCAAATCTTTGTTTCATCATCGGTGATGTGCCTTTTCAAGGCAGCGAGCTCCTGGTGACCACTTGCAACTCCCCGCAGTTTTTCTAATTTCTTTCGGGAGTCAGCGACCACATCCTTCACAAAGGAGGGGATCGAGTCAAAACTAGTCGGCAAAGCATACAAGCAGACAAATACTTGGAACTTACCATGGTAAAGTCATACAGCTCCTTGTAAGCCTTCCTGATGCTCCTTATGTTCTTGGCTGTCAGTCTGAGGTCATCCACCAGGTTGGCCTCCAGTATTTCACTGGGACCCCTTGATGTCCCGGAGGCTTCTTCAGGCATCGTCTGCTGGGTGTCTGCAAGTATAAAATGCTTTTCAGAATCGCACGCCTGGGTCTCAGCAGTAAGCCACGGGCGGTCAGATGCTTACCTGTGCCATCTGTGGGAGCGGCATCAGGGGCCTCGACTTGTTCCTCACCACCAGCTCCGGCTTCGACTAGTTGGAGCTCGGGAGGAGGCAAGTCGGGCAGCGTCGCGTCTGCCTCGGGGGCTGGAACTGTGGGCGTTGACCCTTCGGGGGCTGACGGCTCGGGGGCTGGCCCCGCGCCTGTAGTTTTTTCTTGGGTCGATGACCCGGGGGCTGGGGTAGTCGAGGCTGGCTCCAGCTGGAGGTTCATGATGTTTGCAGACCTGATACAGTTGAGCCTGTTGTCATACAAGTCGAAAAAAGGCAGCATGTTTATTATGCAACCAGATGCAAACTCACAGCGTAGACTTCTTTTTGATGGCCCTTTTCACCCGTATGGCCCGTCGCGGTGTCTCCGTTGCTGGTGGCGAGGTTTCACCATCCTGTGGCGCAGTCCCCGCCACGGCGATGGTGACAACTGCGGCGGCCGATGGGGCTGTTCTTTCTTCTTCGGGCTCGGCTCGGGAGGAGGAAGCGGAAGGACTACAGGAGGACATTGTAAGCATGGCATATATCAATGTATGGCAATACAATAAGGCAACAATAAGTACCCGAAAGATTCGACTTCTTACGCTTTCCGCTTCCGCACTATCCGACGACCTTGTGGCACCAGTGGCAAAGCGCCGGTCAACTCCACGCCAGGCTCGGAGGAGTTATCCCGACGTGTTTCTCCTTCAGCTCCCTCCTCCGCCTGGGAGCTCACATCTTCTATGGACCCGCTGCTGCGTTGAGCCGCAGCAAGGCGAGCCCTCTTCACCTCAACAGCGGCACTAGGGAGGAGGTGGTCCGGCCGGGGGATGTCGGGTCGCGGCGGATAGCTGCGGTACAGCTCTATGTGTCCCTGCAGGAGGTTCTTCAGTCAGTAATGGAGCAGCAAAGGTTGTTTTCAACAAAAAGAAGTCGAATACTCACCGGTTTGGGCGGATTTCATGCGGAAAACAATGTTGGCACATACGGCACGGCGTCCACGTCTAGCGACACCCGCTGAACTCGCTGGAGCGCGGCTTCATCTGGCAATTCCTCTGCGCACATGCGAGAAGGATCAGCGGGGCCTATGTACTCAAATCCTAGGTGATGGCGTTGCTGGATTGGCTAGACACGCGAACATGACGGAGGCACCGGTCACTCCCTTCATCTTCTGCGCCTCTATGATGTCCAGTAATTCTCTGACTTGGTCCATGTCTCCACCGGAAGGTTCAAGATTCCATTCTGGCCTCATCACAGGCGGTTTGTTCGATTTTACTGGGAGTTGGGGAGCATGGTTCTCGATATAGAACCAGTGATTCTTCCACCCAGGAAGGTTGGAGGGGAATTTGTATGTGAGATATTTGTTGCCAGCCTGCTGACGCAGTTGGATGCCGGCGCCCCCCGCAACAGAAAGGTTCTTTGATGTGGGCTGTGGTTTGATACGGAAGAGGAAGCGGAAAAGATCCCAGTGGGGTTCGATTCCGAGAAAAGCTTCGCAGAAATAGATAAAAATTGAAATGTGGCAGATAGAATTCAGGTTGAGGTGATAAAGCTCAAGCCCGTAGTAGTACAGAAGGCCCCGGAAGAAAGAACAAGAGGGGAGGGCCAATCCCCGTTCGGCAAAATGGAGAAATGTGACGATTTCGTCAACATTTTCCATGGGGAAAGGTTCACGGTAAGAGGGGCACCAGTTGACAAGGTTCTTTTCTTGCAGCAACCCCTCGGAAACTAGTTTGTTTAGATCATTGAGGGAGCACTTACTGTGTGTCCACTCCGCGGTCGATGGCTGCGTTTCCTTCTTCTTCCCTTCAATCTCTGACTTCTTGGGCGCCATCTCCAATTCGCTTGCCACGAGATGCTCGGGGGCTGCGGGGAGAGGGGCGGGGAGGTCGGAGCGGGAGGATTTTTTTGGGGGGATGGCGGTGGCATTTGGCCCTGATTGGGGATTCTGACGGTTCTTGGCAAAATGCAGATTGAAAGCACAGTTTTTTCCCACTGTTGTCGCGGGGTTAAATAACCAGCAGGGTGGGGAAAAGTTACTATTCCAAAGTTCAAGAGTCATTTTTTGGGAATAGTCCGAAGATGAGGGGTCATTTGGTGGACTGTTTGGATTAAATATTCGATTAATCATTTTTTTAGGGCTAATTAGCCCGAAAAAAGGGGGTTTTCGGGTTCACGATCTAATTTCCATCATTTGTATCATCATTTTTGTAATTTCTCAAGTCGTCATTTTTTAGCCTGCGTGCCACGGTTTTCGGATCCTTATCTCCAAATTTGTGGGATTTGGATTTAAGGCTCGGGGGCTGCGGGATATGTGGCATCGACTACTTATTTTTTCAAATTTCTTTGAAGGATAAGGAGGATTACAGACTAATGGGACCCTCAGCCTGATTCTCCGATTCAACCTAAGGCTCGGGGGCTACTCCATATGGAGTGCAATTTTTCAAATCGCACGCCATGTTAAAAATAAAATTCAGGGCATGAGCACCTCATAGCTTCGATGCAGCCAAGCAAGTACTCGAAGAAGGACTTCAAGACAAAGCGGCAGAAGAAGTCGAAGTCTACTTTGAAAGTACTCGATGAGCCTGCGGTACTCAGCTACGAAGAGCTCGGGGGCTTGTCAGATCTGGGGCCACGGGACTGGGTACATAACGTAGTTTAAAGAGGTCTAAGAGATTAGGTCTGTCTTATCTCCTATTCATCTTGTTTATCTTTTATTTATTCCATTTAAATAGAAGATAAGGCTAACCGATACAGGGGAAATCTACTCGAGATATGTTCTGGTATGATTCCTTAGCTGGTGTTGGTTAGAATCTTTGTAACCCTGGCCTCTCGGATATATAAGGGAGGACGGGGACCCTCTCAAAACAGAGGGTGTTACGTAGGGTGTTACGCATCTTGCGGCCCGAACCTGTCTAAGCTTTGTGTTCCTTGCACCTTCGAGTTCCTGATCTCAGCGTCTCCTCACCCAAAACTTACCACCTTGGGTATATCCCTCGGCGGGCAGCCGGATAAACACCGACAACGACCAAAACAGAGTGCGGATAAAGTCGTGGCGGCCGTCACAAGTCGTGTCTGTCCTGCAGTCCGAATACAGACTACGTGATTCCTCTTCTCTTTTGATCCAATCCATTATTCCTAATTAAAACAAGAGTGCATGTGTCTCCATTATCTAAATATGATGAACGTGAGCTTAAGAGTGAACTTACTTGATGGGTAAGCTGACAAGCATGAGCGCAAGTAATAGGACCAAGTGGTGTTGTCGAAGTAGATACTGGTGTAGGTGTGGATATATCATTGGTGGCGATGTCCTCATCAATATGACCCCAAACTCATGTTTTGGGGTGTTTCAGACTGTTTTATTAATGCATGAACTTCAATGCAAAATGGGCTAAAGTGGTGCCTTTAATGCAAAGGTTCATGTGACAAAGTCGCGTTAGAATTTTTCGCAACGAACGCATGCGATCCACCCTATTGGACCCCAAACTCATGTTTTAGGGCATTTCAGACCATTTCCTGCTCGAACTTCCTGATCTTTCGATGAAAGGCGTGGGATAACTCGACTGATGGAGGAGATAATGTTCACGGCCTGATTACAGCCTTCCAAAGGATGCTGCGCCTTAGCAACGGATACACCACCTGCTATGGTTGCCGCGATCTTGTGGAGCATGACACCCGGCCACTAGGGTGCTCATCCTGGAAGCAATCGAAGAACTAGCAAGAACAAGTAGAACAACTACTGAAAATACAAGATGTAATTGAAGGTCTCAAACTGAATCTCAGATATGGTGGGGTTCCAAAAACAAGTAGACGGACGACTAGATCAGCACGAGCGCCTACAAGGAAGTAGCAAAAGCTAAACTTGCATCTAACAAAACCTGAGTGCTTATCCCTAGGATCCATCCAAATTGGACTCAACTTGATATATGGCCCATTGGGCCAAATATAGGGTGACGTAGCACCGTGGCTGAAAAGGACTCTGTAGTAAGTCGACGATTGCGGTTGACTCCAAACAAAACTGAGGCTGGATGAAGTTGTGGCGGCAATCACAAGTCATGTCTTGTGGTAGAACCGCTCGAATTATTCCAGCTCAAGTGCACTATTGATCGCCGTACAACTGCAATCAGCCCAACGCACTTCAAACGGAACAATCCTTTGGTCTGTCGGGTCTCCGCCCGATACAACCACGGTTCCGCAGGATCGAAGCAGGTTTACCTCGCACGAAGGCGAGTTCACATCACAGAATAGCTCATCAACTTTTAAATTTACAGCCATACAAACATTATTACAAACCGAGTTCAAAGATAAGTAAATTTATACAAACCATGTTCAAACTGACAAGCGTAACAACTTGTCTAAACTCACAGCAGAAGAAAAAGTTTTACGCGACTACACACTCCGGAGGGTCACTGCCGGCCGGGGACGGGTCCCATTCCACGGACCAGCCAAAAGGAACGGACGTTGGCCACACAAGGTTGTCCGTGGGATTCTCGTAGGTCATACCTGAAAGAGATATTGGCAAGGCTGAGTATTCTAATACTCAGTAAGGCTCCGGGGTTGGGTATACTTTAGCCCATAACTAGATTCATGCTGGCAATATAGAGGCTCTGGGTTTATTTTCAGCTGAAAAGCAACAAAGAGTATAAACTATTTTCAAGTTTTAGCTTTCAGATTCTAGCTTGATTAGCCATTCTAGGTTATCACCTATACTAAACAAGCATGATAGATATTATCATCCACCAAGATTATCTCATCAACAATTACACTTTTTACTCAATGAGGCAGAAGGGATAAGCAGTCTCAATCTTCGTGAGAGGTGGACGATTCCTGAATCGAGATTCAACCTTGCAAGGTAAACCTAACACACACGCTTGGAATACCAACAGGGCGTTCCGAAGCAACCGTTTCCCTTATATTCCGGGTTATGTATCAGGGCCACCACAAGTGACTGCAGGACTGTACGTACACCCAATGTGTACAGGACATACGTCTGTAGCGCGACTACAAAACCCGTATTCCTGTCTGCCTTGCAGAACGTACTCCCACACGTCGGTGCGTGTAAACATAAAATAAAAATCGAGTGGTGGAGACATGTCCATTCGTCGGGCCACTCGGGTACTAGGCTTACCGCTTACCATATTTCGCGGCATGTGGCTAGTACTTTCAAACGCTTAGCCTCCACTACCACACATATCGACCTTATCAACTTTTAACGAAACAGACAGGGTAAGTTTCCAGGTCATGATACAACACATGACCCTGTCCGTCATCCTTATAGTGGTTGCAGGAATGTAAACATGCAACTCCTATATCGCGCGAGTGACAGGAAATCACTTGACTTCTACCGGTCCTATTAGCGGAGCAACTATCCGATAAGGACTCGGGAGCATTACATTGGATTCCTAGGATTCATGCATCTAGGGTTTCACTTCAATTCCTAGACTTAATGCAAGATATAATATAGATAGACATAGATTGCAGTGTAAATAAAGTAGTGGGATATGTCCGGGGCTTGCCTTCTTGAGTGAGATTGGGGGCAGGAGTGTCAGAGGCTTCCGAACTCGGGTTCGGGGCTTCAGTTAGTCCTTCGACGACTTGTGCTGGGTCTTTTGGAAAGCCTTGGTCTTGTCCTAAGACCAATTCGTAGTCCCCGTCGTCGAGCGTTGTTGACTCTATATGAGATGCAATAGATTCAATAAGGTGAAATTTGAATTTAAGATTTCCTATTTCAAATGTTATAACTCATCCAATTAACACACAAGAATTCATAAAATAAAGAGATTTAAGTTTGAAACACTATTTATAAAGGAATCGCAAAGATATTGTGGAGTTTGTTGCAAATAAGAACTAAAATATTGAAATTAATTTTGAAAAGAACCAAAATTTAAATTCAAAACTTTTAAATAAAGATCATAGGCTTTGGAAATTTGATTATACATTAAGCATCAAATAATACCACATTAGAGAATGACATTAGATCTTAATCAGAAAAGGTTATACAATAGGTTTAGTTAATATTTCAAATTTGAAAGTTCAAATTAAAAGAAGTTAAGTTTAAAACAAATTTGGGTTTGAAACTTTGCACAAAGTTATTTAGAGCTTATAGAACATTTATGTCAAACCTCATAAGCAACCAAGCATGAAATATCAAGGTGAAGCATAAATTACCCCTTAACCTTAGGTTTAAAAATAGAGGTAAAAGTATTTTATTTCAAACTAAACTTCATTAACAGAAGTTATAGAGTTTGAAATCTAGTTTCTAACAAAACTAGTTTTGACATTTTTGAAATTTTCTGCGAATTGTTATGAATTTTACGAGATAGAACATGTTCACACATGAAATATTAGCCACTCTCTTACAGACTAGCCCCTGGCTTAAGCAGAAAACCCCCTGGAACAATTTCAATCGTCGCAATTAGGTCCAACAGCCATGGCCGGCGGGGAGGAGCTCGGGTCCGGCCAAATTCCGGCCGTGGGGGTCGCCGGCGGTGAGGGGGAAGGGGAGGGAGAGCACGAGGGGGCCTTAAGCTACCTATTGGTGGTCTTGGAGAGGCTCGGGGTGGCCGGAGAAGTGCTGCCCACGGGAGGCCGAGCCGGCGGCCGGAGATGTGCGGCGGCGGTGGGGCTCCGGCGTCCAGGGGAGGAAGGGGTTGGGCTAGGGAGGTGCGGTGGGGAATGGGGAAGCTGGTGGCGCTGCTGGTTTGGGAAGGGGGAGGGTGGAGGGGGAGGCTCCACGATGAACCGAGGTCACGGCGGTGCTACTGGAGGGCGGCAGGTTTCTGTGCGCGCGCGTGGGGGTCTGGAGCGCCCTTTTATAGGCAAAAGAGGTGAGAAGGAAGGGCACGACGAGCAGAGCTTTGGTTTGCGGGTGCTACGGGGGGGATGAACCACAGAGGCTCGGCGGTGACAGAGGCGCCGGCGAGCAGTGCTGGCAACGCGCGGACGCCGTGGCGCGCGGGTAAGGCGCCAACAGGGGGGGGGCTAGAGCGGTGGACGGGCAGGAGGATGACGCGTGGGCGGGGAAGGCACAGGAGATGGCCGGCGGTGGCCAAGATCGATGTACTGCACCAGCGGCAGGGCGCTAGAAGTGCAGCGGCGCAGAACAGAGGAGCAGGGCGCAGGGAGGAAGAAGGGGGAGGGATAGAGCTAGGGACTATTTTGCAATATCAGAGAAAAATAGGGACCTGACTGTAAAGAGCTTGCAACTTTTAAACCAGTGCTCAAATGAAGATGGTCCAAAAAGCAAAAGTGCATAGTTTTTCAAACTCTACAACTTCTCTTTAAGGTTCATCTACAGTTGAGCAATAGTTTTGAAGATACTTTAAACTTAGTAAAATTTTCACATTTTATGTAAATCCTATGGATAAAAATACTTTTACATATATACCCAAGGGTAATTTCACATATTTTTGCAATTTAACCACAGTTACCCTCTTTTGCAAAATAACCCTCATGCTTTTAAACTTTTCCCTCTATTTCCACCCATTTTGCATAAAAGGACCTCTTGTTAAATTAATTACATAAATATCACTTTTACCATAACCTTGCACATAGTAAACACACTTTTTGCCATACTTTGGACCTAAAAGCATACCAAAACTCTAGGGTATGACCAAGCTAATTATCTGAGTATCACAGCCTTCCCCCCTAAAAAGAATCTCGTCCCGAGATTCCGGAACAGGATAGAATGGAATGATCAAGCTCAGAGGTTGGCTCGGAAGAAGTCAGGAAAATTATGTTGGAGATAAGATTCAGTTTCCCATGTTGCTTCTTCTTCTGTATGATGGTTCCACTGAATCTTGTACATTCTGGTGGTTTCTCTTCTGGTGCTTCTCTCTTTAGTGTCGAGGATTCTGATTGGATGCTCTGTATAGGTCAGATCTGGTTCGATTTCGATAGCTTGGGAATCGATGATTTTGGTGGGGATCTTAACACACTTTCTGAGTTGGGATACATGAAAGATGTTATGGATGGCCGCTAATTGAGGAGGAAGTTGGAGACGGTAAGCTACAGGTCCACAGATTTCAAGGATTTCAAAGGGTCCGATGTATCGAGGAGTAAGTTTTCCTCTTACACCGAATCTTTGAACACCTCGGGTAGGAGATACTCGAAGATATACGAAGTCTCCGACTTGAAACTGCAATGGTCTTCTTCGTATATCAGTGTAGCTTTTCTGTCGAGATTGGGTGGCCTTTAGATTGTTCTGGATAAGCCTGACTTTATCCTCTGCTTCCATAACTAGATCGGGTCCAAAAATTTTACGCTCGTCGGTTTGTGACCAACTCAAAGGAGTTCGGCATCGGCGACCGTACAATGCTTCAAATGGGGCCATCTTAATACTTGTCTGATAGCTGTTATTGTAAGAGAATTCTGCCAGTGACAAGTATTTATCCCAGTTTTTGTCAAATTGAAGTACACAAGCTCTAAGCATATCTTCCAGAATCTGGTTTATTCGTTCAGTTTGCCCATCTGTCTGAGGATGATAAGCAGAGCTTCGAATTAATTTAGTCCCAAGAGCATCATGAAGCTGCTCCCAGAACCTAGCAACAAATTGTGCTCCACGATCAGAAATGATCGTTTTAGGTACTCCATGAAGATGAACAATTTGATCTAAATAGATCTCGGCATACTTCTTGGCAATATACGTAGTATGCACGGGAAGGAAATGTGCAATCTTGGTTAATCGATCAACGATTACCCAAATAGAGTCATGCTTCCGAGAAGTGTTGGGTAGGCCAACAATAAAGTCCATACTGATATCCTCCCACTTCCACGAGGGAATGGGTAGAGGTTGAAGGATACCAGCAGTTTTCAGATGACTGGCTTTGACTCTTTGGCAGATATCACATTCCGACACATATTTGGCAATCTCTCGTCTCACACGTGTGGCAGAACCGCTTGAATTATTCCGGCTCAAGTGCGCTAATGATCGCCGCACAACTGCAATCAGCTTATCGCACTTCAAACGGAACAATCCTTTGGTCTGTCGGGTCTCCGCCCGATGCAACCACGGTTCAGCAGGATCGAAGCAGGTCTATCTCGCACGAAGGCGAGTTCACATCACAGAATAGCTCATCAACTTTTTAATTTACAACCATACATACATTATTACAAACCGAGTTCAAAGGTAAGTACATTTATACAACTCATGTTCAAACTGACAAGCATTACAGCTTGTCCAACTCACAGCGGAAGAAAAAGTTTTACACGACTACATTCGTCGCGAAGACGAACACCAAGCATAGCCCAGGGCTTGGTGTTACTCCGGAGGGTCAGTGCCGGCCGGGGACGGGTCCCACTCCACGGACCAGCCAAACGGAACGGACGTTGGCCACACAAGCTTGTCCGTGGGATTCTCATAGGTTATACCTGAAACAGATATTGGCAAGGCTGAGTATTCTAATACTTAGCAAGGCTTACCCGGAATTGGGTATACTTTAGCCCGTAACTAGACTCATGAAGGCATTGTAAAGACTCTGGGTTTATTTTCAGCTGAAAAGCAACAAAGAGTATGAACTATTTTCAAGTTTTAGCTTTCAGATTCTAGTTTGATTAGCCATTCTAGGTTAGCACCTATACTAAACAAGCATGATTGATATTATCATTTACCAAGATTATCTCATTAACAGTTTCACTTCTTACTCAATGTGGCAGAAGGGATAAGCAGTCTCAAGCATCGTGAGAGGCGGACGATTCGAATCGAATTTAACCTTGCAAGGTAAACCTAACTCACACGCTCGGTGTACCGACAGGGTGTTCCAAGCAACCGTTTCCCTCATATTCCGGGTTATGGATCGGGGCCACCACAAGCGACTGCAGAACCGTACGCACACCCAATGTGTACAGGACATACGTCTGTAGCGCGACTACAAAACCCGTATTCCTGTCTGCCTTGCAGAACGTACTCCCACACGTCGGTGCGTGTAAACATAAAATAAAAGTCAAGTGGTGGGAGCGCGTCCACTTGCCGGGCCAATCGGGTACTAGGCTTACCGCTTACCATATTTCGCGGCATGTGGCTAGTACTTTCAAAAACTTAGCCACCACTACCATACATTTCGGCCTTAAAACTTTTTATCAAAACAGACAGGGTAAACTTCCGGGTCATGATACAGCATATGACCCTGCCTGTCATCCTTGTAGTGGTTGCAGGAATGTAAACATGCAACTCCTATATCGCGCGAGTGACAGGAAATCACCCGACTTCTACCGGTCCTATTAGCGGAGAATCTATCCGATAAGGACTTGGGAGCATTACATTGGATTCCTAGGATTCATGCATCTAGGGTTTCACCTCAATTCCTAGACCTAATGCAGGATATAATATAGATAGATATAGATTGCAGTGTAAATAAAGTAGTGGGATATGTCCGGGGCTTGCCTTCTTGAGTGGGGGTGGGGGCAGGAGAGTCAGAGGTTTCCGAACTCAGGTTCGGGGCTTCAGTTAATCCTTCGACGACGTGTGCTGGATCTTCTGGAAAGCCTTGGTCTTGCCTTAAGACCAGTTCGTAGTCCCCGTCATCGAGTGTCGTTGATTCTATATGAGATGCAATAAATTAAATAAGGTGAAATTTAAATTTAAAAATTCATATTTCAAATATTATAACTCATCCAATCAACACACAAACATGCATAAAATAAAGAGGGTTTAGATTTGAAACACTATTTATAAAGATACGGTGGAGTTTATTGCAAAAAGTAGTTAAAACATTTAAATTAAATTGGAAATGATTCAAAATTTGAATTCAAAACTTTTTAAATAAAAGATTATAGAAATTTGATTCTATATTAACATTATAAAACATTACATTAGAGAATGATAAAAGATTCCAATAAAGAAGACTATACATTAAGTTTATTTTAAATTTGAAAGTTCAAATAAAAGAAGTTATATTTAAAACAAGTTTAAGTTTGCAACTTTGTACAAGATTATCTAGAGCTCATAGAGCTTTTATGCCAAACTTTATAAACAATCAAGCATGAAATGACAAGGCTAAGTGTATATTATCCCTCAATTTTAGATTTAAAATATAGGTATAAATATTTTGTTTCAAACTAAACTCTATTAACAAAAATTATAGAGTTTGAAATCTTGTTTCTAACAAAACTAGTTTTGCTATTTTTGGATTTTTCTGTGAATTGTTATGAATTTCACAAGACAAAACATACATACACATGAAATAATAGAAGCCTTAGGGGGGGGGTCTCGGTAAAATTGCATTAGGGCCCTCAGACCAAATTGCCTAATTGCAAAAGGGCCCTTGCCGAGCCCGACGCCGGCCGGCCTCTCGGCTCCGACGTGTTCTCGCCGACGGCGAGGTCGCCGGCGGGGAAGAGCTGCCTAGGCACAGTCTACAGATCCTAAGGAAGAGATTGGGAGGGGCGGTGCTCGACGGGTAGCCACGGAACACGGCCGACGACGGTGAGGCGCGGCGGCCGTGGCGGCGCAATACCGTTCCCGGCGAACGGCCGGCGAACATGGGGGCATAGCGCGCGCATGAGCATCACTGGGATGTGGGGGAACGATTTCCTTACATGGATTGAACGGAGGGGTGGTGAGACGGGCTGTCGACGGTGGAGCCGAGCTCGGCGGCGCCAATGGAGGGGCGGCTCGGGGTGGAGCAAATCCGGCGGGAGGAGGGGTCGGGGCTGGACTGGATCAGGATGTAGGGCAAGGGGAGGAGGTGGGGAGGCTCTGGGTCAGCGGGATTTGGGTGAGGTGGAGTGTTTGCGGTGTACACCGGTGAGGAGTGCGGGCGGTTCCGGTGACGCAGGGAAGAAGAAAGGGAAGGAACGGGCCGAGGACAGGGGTTTGGCAAGCGAATTAGCGAGGGAAACAAAATGGCTTGGAGTTGCTGGCGCTACGGAGCAGAAGAGAGGAAGGGATAAGGCGAGCCGGTGGAAAATGCGGCGGCGGCAGGAACTCCGGCGTGCAATGCTGGCAGCCGGTGGAGAACGTGGCGCTCGGGTGGGGCGCCAGCAGCAAAGGGCTAGAGCGGTGAGAGGGTAGGAGGGTGACGCGTGGGCGGGGAGAGCAGGAGGTGGCCAGCGGTGACCAGGAGCGGCGCATTACGCCAGCGGCAGAAGAACCAGGGGAGCAGAGCAGGGAGGGGCAGAGGCGCCAGGAGGGAGAAGGGGAAGAACTGAACCAGGGACTGCTTTGCAATTTCAGAGAAAAATAGGGACCTCACTGAAAAGGACTTGCAACTTTTAAACTAGTACTCAAATGAAGATGGTCCAAAAAGCAAAAGTGCATGGTTTTTCAAACTCTACAACTTCTCTTTAAGGTTCATCTGCATTTGAGCAACAGTTTTGAAAATATTGTAGACTTAGTAATATTTTCACATTTTGTGTAAATCCTATGGTGAAAAATACTTTTACATATATACCCAAGGGTAATTTCACATATTTTGCAAAGTTAACCACAGTTTCCCCCTTTTGCAAAATAACCCTCTTATTTTTAAACTTTTCCCCCTATGTCCACCCATTTTGCATAAAAAGGACCTTTAGTTAATATTAATTACATAAACATCACTTCTTCCATAATATTGCATACATAAAATACACATTTGCCATACTTTAAACATACAAGCATACCAAAACTCTAATGTGTGACCAAGCTAATTACCTGAGTGTCATAGCCTTCCCCCCTAAAAAGAATCTCGTCCCGAGATTCCGAAGCAGGATAGGACAGGAAAATCAAGCTCGAAGATTGGTTTGGAAGAAATCGGGAAAGTTGTGTTGAAGATAAGATTCGGTTTCCCATGTGGCCTCTTCCTCTGTGTGATGGTTCTATTGAATCTTGTACATTTTGGTGGTCTCTCTTCTGGTACTTCTTTCTTTCGTGTCGAGGATTCTGATTTGATGCTCTGTATAGGTCAGATCTGGTTCGATTTTGATAACTTGGGAATCGATGACCTCGGTGGGGATCTTAACACACTTTCTGAGTTGGGATACATGAAAGATGTTATGGATGGCCGCTAATTGAGGTGGAAGTTGGAGTCGGTAAGCTACAGGTCCACAGATTTCAAGGATTTCAAAGGGTCCGATGTATCGAGGAGCAAGTTTCCCTTTTACACCGAATCTTTGAATTCCTCGGGTAGGAGATACTCGAAGATATACAAAGTCTCCGACGTGAAACTATAATGGTCTTCTTCGTATATCCGCGTAGCTTTTCTGTCGAGATTGGGCGGCCTTTAGATTGTCCTGGATAAGCCTGACCCTGTCTTCTGCTTCCATAACTAGATCGGGTCCAAAAATTTTACGCTCGCCGGTTTATGACCAATTCAAAGGAGTTCGGCATCGGCGACCGTATAATGCTTCAAAGGGGGCCATCTTAATACTTGTCTGATAGCTATTATTATAAGAAAATTCTGCTAGTGACAAGTACTTATCCCAATTTTTATCAAATTGGAGTACACAAGCTCTGAGCATATCTTCTAAAATCTAGTTTATTCGCTCAGTTTGCCCATCTGTCTGAGGATGATAGGCGGAGCTTCGAATTAATTTAGTCCCAAGAGCATCATGAAGCTGCTCCCAAAACCTAGCAACAAATTGTGCTCCACGATCAGAAATGATCGTTTTAGGTACTCCATGAAGACGAATAATTTGATCCAGATAAATCTCAGCATACCTTTTGGCATTGTATGTGGTATGCACGGGAAGAAAATGTGCAGTTTTGGTCAATCGATCAACGATTACCCAAATAGAGTCATGCTTCCGAGAAGTGTTAGGCAAACCAACAATAAAGTCCATACTGATATCTTCCCACTTCCATAAAGGAATGGGTATAGGTTGAAGGATACCAGCAGTCTTCAGGTGACTGGCTTTGACCCTTTGGCAGATATCACATTCCGACATATATTTGGCAATTTCTCGTTTCATACGAGTCCACCAAAAGTTCTGTTTCAAATCCTGATACATCTTCGTACTGCCAGGATGCATAGAAAATTTAGATAGATGGGCCTCGTCCATTATTTGTTTACGGAGCCTATGGTTCTTAGGTATAACAATACGTTTATTGAACCATAAAACTCCTTCAGAATCTACTCGGAAGCATTTATACTTCCCTTCCCCTTGGGTTATCTTTTGTTTAATGATTCTGACCCCTTTATTACGCTGTTGTGCTAGAACAATATTATCTCTGAGTGTGGCTTCAACCGAAAGATGGTTTAAGTCACCTTGGGAAACGATCTCTAAATTGAGCTTTCTCATTTCCCAACAGAGAGTCTCGTTGAACGCTTCAATGGATAGGCAGGAACAATGTGCCTTGCGACTGAGGGCATCGGCAACAACATTAGCTTTGCCGGGATGATAGTGTACTTCTAAATCATAATCCTTGATTAGTTCTAGCCAACGCCTTTGCCTCATATTCAGATCTGCCTAGGTGAAGATATACTTGAGGCTTTTATGATCAGTATAAATATGACATTTCGTACCCATCAGATGATGTCTCCAAATCTTTAGGGCATGAATAACAGCTGCGAGTTCGAGATCATGGGTGGGGTAATTTTGTTCATGAACCCTAAGTGCTCGTGATGCATATGCAATTACTCGGTTGTCTTGCATAAGTACACAACCAAGTCCAGTTCCAGATGCATCACAGTAGATGTCAAAAGGTTTTGAGACATCTGGTTGAGCTAAGACTGGTGCAGTCGTAAGATGATTTCTGAGGATATGAAATGCATCTTCGCTTTTTTGATCCCAGGAGAATTTCACACCTTTCTTTAGTAGTTCGGTCATAGGTTTGGCTATTCTGGAAAAGTCAGGAATGAAACAACGATAACAGCCAGCTAGACCGAGAAAACTACGAATTTGATGGACGGAGGTTGGGGGTTTCCAATCCATCACTTCTTGTACTTTACTGGGATCGACGGATATTCCGTCACTAGAAATGGTATGACCCAGAAATTTGACTGTATCAAGCCAAAACTCACATTTAGAGAATTTGGCGTACAGGTGATGGTCTCTTAGTCGTTGAAGGATGAGATGGAGATGTTGAGCATGGTCTTCTGGGTTTTTAGAGTAGATTAAGATGTCATCGATAAAAACTACGACAAATTTGTCGAGTTCTTGCATGAAGACAGAGTTCATAAGGTACATGAAATATGCTGGAGCATTGGTGAGACCAAACGACATAACCAGATACTCATATAGACCATATCTGGTAGAGAAAGCTGTTTTGGAAATATCGCTGGGCCGAATCTTAATTTGGTGGTAGCCGGAACGAAGATCTATTTTAGAAAACACCTTAGCTCCGGCTAGTTGATCAAAGAGAATATCAATGCGGGGTAGAGGATACTTATTTTTGATAGTCACCGCATTGAGAGGACGGTAATCGACACACAGCCTTAAGCTATTGTCTTTCTTTTTCACAAATAAGGCTGGACAACCCCATGGTGATGCACTTGGACGAATGAAGCCTTTGTCTAAGAGATCTTGGAGTTGAATTTTTAATTCAGCCAACTCATTAGGGGGCATACGGTAAGGTCTCTTTAGAGATAGGGGCTGTACCAGGTTGGAGTTCTATAATGAACTCGATATCTCGGTCTGGGGGCATTCCAGGTAAGTCATCCGGAAAAACATCTGGATATTCACAGACGACTGGAATATCTTCTAGCTTGACCCCGGATACGGCATAGGTGTAAGAGTGGAACGACTTTGATGGTGGGAGATAAAGAAGAGTAGGTTCGTGCTCTATTGAACCTATCTCCACCATGCGGGAAGGGATATCTATGGATATATGGTACTGGGTCATCCAATTCATTCCTAAAAGAACATCCATTCCTTTTAGGTCCAACAATAATAAATCTGCCCTCATCAGATGGTTGCCCATTTGAATTGGTACGCCTCTACAGACGTGATTTGCAGAGATACTACCACCAGGAGTTGTTATCACATATATCCCATTAACAGGACAAATTTCCAAGCCTATCTTAGTCCCTAACTTTGTATTGATAAAACTATGGGTAGCACCAGTATCAAAAAGAATAGTAACGGGGTAATGGTTGATAGAAAATGTACCCGTCAGTATTGGTGCCCCTTCAGGGAGTTCGGAGAGTGTAGTGAGATTCACCCTCCCTTGTCGGACCTGCACCACTTGTCTCTTACCTTTGCCCTTGTAGTTTGGATTAGATGCTTGCCCTTGGAATGATTTCCTAGGTTGAGAGCAATCCTTAATGAAGTGGGACGGGCTTCCGCAATTGAAACAATGATTATTGTTGTTTCCTGGAGTAGTTGGCGGAAAGCTCGGCTGCAGACCTTGTTGGGGTTGTTGTTGATTTTGGGGTAGGGGTGGTCGGTTGAATTGTACTTGTTGGGGAGGTCGGGCTACCCATCTGCCAGGTAAAGTATTACGAGGTGGAGCTCGAGGGGCGTTGCTCGGAATCAACCGATACCGCGGCGGCTGTGAAGTTGCAGGTCCTGTAGGTGCCTTCCGTTTCTTTTCCGCTCTGTGGGCGGCAATGCAGTCTTCTTGAGTTATGGCCATGTTGACCAGCTCATTGAAATTTTCCGCCTTCACCAGATTCAGCCATTCTTTGAGCTTGGTGTTTAGGCCTCGACGGAAACGATCACATTTACGGGCATCCGTGTCCGCATGTGATCCCGCATACTGGCACAGGTGATTGAAAACCTGTGCATATTGTGTAACCGTGCGGGTACCTTGGGTCAGGTTTAAAAATTCATTGAGCTTTCGCTCAATGAGTCCTGCTGGTATATGATGTGCTCGGAAAGCAGTTCGAAATTCATCCCAAATGACCACGTGTTCGGCGGGTTGCATTGCATGAAACTGATCCCACCAAAGACGTGCATGGCCTCGAAGTTGCTGGGCGGTGAATAGCACCTTGTTCTCCTCCGAACATGGAGCTGGTACTAAGGCGAACTTAGATTCAATAGTCCGCAACCAGGCATCCGCATCTAAAGGCTCCTCGGCCTTATGGAATAAAGGAGGTTGGGTGCTGAGGAAGTCCTGATAGTTGGCCGACAAAGGTTCACCTCGGCCTCGAGGTTGCTGCTGGAAATGGCCCATCTGAGCTTGCACCAGTTGATTTAGAAGCTCAGTCTGCCGGGCCATAACCTCGGCCAAGTTCGGAGGTGGCGGTGGTGGTTGCTGGGAACTACCAGGTTGTCCTGCCCGGAATCCTTCCGGGGTTCCTCGAGTAGCTCCAACCATCTGAAATAAAGGAGACATCCATTATCAACCATAATCTTACTCCAATTTCAGATAGTATACATTTTATCAAGCTGAAATGTAATGCATATGCTCCATTCAATCTACTTATAATAGGCACACAGATATTGAGCAGGACAACCTAAAACTCAGGATTTGGATTACTATAAGGATACTACTATCTTACATCAACACACTCAAATGGTTACAAACTTTTACCCAAAAGTACATGCCACATATACAACAAGTGGCTTTATAACTAGATATTCTACACACTACTTATGTTACATCTTATACATTTATTACATCTAAACCACCACCCTGTCAACTATGACTAAAAGTCATCAAAATTGCCCACTGATGACTGGCTTCCAGAAGAGGAATGATGGGGACTGACGACAGGATCCCCATGCTCAGAATCAAGTTCGGAGACCCCTTCAATTTCCTCGAGATCTTCCTCTTCAGCTTCAGGTGCTGCCGGTGCAACTGGAGGAATCGGAAGCTGCTGCAATTCCTCGATCTGGGCTTGAGCGTCATCCACCGCAAGAATCAGATCTTGGACTTGTGTCTGTAGAAATTCGATAACCGTATTCCGCTGAGTGATTATATGATCACTCTCATTAATCTGATCCACCCTATGGTGGATGGTCTCGTTTTGAGTAGCAATTATTCCATTCTTCTCAATTACCACTGCTCGAAGTTGATCTGCCTGAGTAAAGTATCTGGCAGCTTCCCCGTGGAGACTTCGCGCAACAGTAATCAGATGGCCTATCTCATGGCGTAGCAGCATGTGATAGTGGTACTGCACGCCCGTGAAACGCCTCATCCCTTGCACTACTTCTTCTGGTGGACCTTCCAGTCTATGACTTTCAGGAATCGTCCCGAGGTCCCGCTCTGCTTCACCCGGATCTGTTGTAGCAAACAAACCAATAGGTTGTCCTACAACTTCCTCGGGGTGTTGACTGCAAAAGGCATAGATGGCTTCTAGGGCCGCTGCTTCAATAGTGTCCACAATTCTGTAGCCCATCGTGCTGATCTCTATAGGTTGCCATTGTGAACGAAATGGATGCTGAGGTATAATCATCCTGACATGGGCCCTATGGACTCCGTCTTCCAAATGTTCAACAGCGTCATACTGAGGGGGTTCTGTATAATGAAAGGCCTGCAAAGATTCCCATAGCAAGCGAGGAAAACCCTCCCAATGAAGGGCATTGGTGTGGAGATGCCCTTCCGGATCCCAGAAAACATTGGAAGGTGCTGCCATCTGCGACCAGGATGCAAATGGTAAAACTTGTCATCTTGTTAGAAGAGTACAAGATAAACAGATCAAGATAACCAATTCTATTAACAGCAAAGGCTGGAAATCAGATGGAAAACTAAGATCCCATATAAGATACCCAACCTAAAGCTGTCCTTAGCACTTTATTAACCCATTCCAAATACAGACAATATATCCCTCATTTATGAAATTCTTCTATTAACAAAAGATGCATGCACGCACTACTCGTCCTCACAACCAAAACAACTGCCGAATATGTTCGGACTTACGTAGTTAATTCCGGTGGCATTACCATACGTCTCTCACTATATATAACTAGTCGGTAAACCCTACGCATCCTAATAACGTAAACGTGGTTAGTGTACCTGCAGAAAATACATAGATATATAGATATATATATCTCATGAACCTTTCATGGCAGCACGACATGAAAGCGTCCCCAAACATTACTGTTCACTATAGAAACAGCATCTGTACAATTACCGCCGTACAGACAACGTTAACATACGTTATCGAAACAACGTATTCACGGGGGTACCGCAAAATGCGGGGGTATGAACAGCGATCGCCATACCCTGCGCCGAACCATATACTCCCAATATAATCAACCTAAGTTGGTATATTGGTAGCATCTCAAGTAGGCCACTGCTTGAGAAACAGCGTTCGGTTCGCATCACCGACAGGAAGGCCAAGCTCCCTCAGTTGGCTGAGGATCGTTACCTTCTTACCTCCGTTCGTAGATGTCGTTACAAAAAGTAAAGTTGAATTGTACAGGAATTTAAGTTTTGACAAAAAGTAGTGCTGCAAGTCAGATTTACATATATATATATATATACTCTTATTGCCACCTGATATTCTTCCCATATAAACCCCTAGGGCTTTACGTTCTAATCACCAACCTTAATGGATCCAACGTACTTTGTAAATTCATTTGTTGGCAACTTTTATCCAGAAAATACTTTTTTAAGAGCTTTTCCAGATGTAAAGATAAACCTACAGCTCTGATACCAGCTGTGGCAGAACCGCTTGAATTATTCCGGCTCAAGTGCGCTAATGATCGCCGCACAACTGCAATCAGCTTATCGCACTTTAAACGGAACAATCCTTTGGTCTGTCGGGTCTCCGCCCGATGCAACCACGGTTCAGCAGGATCGAAGCAGGTCTATCTCGCACGAAGGCGAGTTCACATCACAGAATAGCTCATCAACTTTTTAATTTACAACCATACATACATTATTACAAACCGAGTTCAAAGGTAAGTACATTTATACAACTCATGTTCAAACTGACAAGCATTACAGCTTGTCCAACTCACAGCGGAAGAAAAAGTTTTACACGACTACATTCATCGCGAAGACGAACACCAAGCATAGCCCAGGGCTTGGTGTTACTCCGGAGGGTCAGTGCCGGCCGGGGACAGGTCCCACTCCACGGACCAGCCAAACGGAACGGACGTTGGCCACACAAGCTTGTCCGTGGGATTCTCATAGGTTATACCTGAAACAGATATTGGCAAGGCTGAGTATTCTAATACTCAGCAAGGCTTACCCGAAATTGGGTATACTTTAGCCCGTAACTAGACTCATGAAGGCATTGTAAAGACTCTGGGTTTATTTTCAGCTGAAAAGTAACAAAGAGTATGAACTATTTTCAAGTTTTAGCTTTCAGATTCTAGTTTGATTAGCCATTCTAGGTTAGCACCTATACTAAACAAGCATGATTGATATTATCATTTACCAAGATTATCTCATTAACAGTTTCACTTCTTACTCAATGTGGCAGAAGGGATAAGCAGTCTCAAGCATCGTGAGAGGCGGACGATTCGAATCGAATTTAACCTTGCAAGGTAAACCTAACTCACACGCTCGGTGTACCGACAGGGTGTTCCAAGCAACCGTTTCCCTCATATTCCGGGTTATGGATCGGGGCCACCACAAGCGACTGCAGGACCGTACGCACACCCAATGTGTACAGGACATACGTCTGTAGCGCGACTACAAAACCCGTATTCCTGTCTGCCTTGCAGAACGTACTCCCACACGTCGGTGCGTGTAAACATAAAATAAAAGTCGAGTGGTGGGAGCGCATCCACTTGCCGGGCCCATCAGGTACTAGGCTTACCGCTTACCATATTTCGCGGCATGTGGCTAGTACTTTCAAAAACTTAGCCACCACTACCATACATTTTGGCCTTAAAACTTTTTATCGAAATAGACAGGGTAAACTTCCAGGTCATGATACAGCATATGACCCTGCCCGTCATCCTTGTAGTGGTTGCAGGAATGTAAACATGCAACTCCTATATCGCGCGAGTGACAGGAAATCACCCGACTTCTACCGGTCCTATTAGCGGAGCATCTATCCGATAAGGACTCGGGAGCATTACATTGGATTCCTAGGATTCATGCATCTAGGGTTTCACCTCAATTCCTAGACCTAATGCAGGATATAATATAGATAGATATAGATTGCAGTGTAAATAAAGTAGTGGGATATGTCCGGGGCTTGCCTTCTTGAGTGGGGGTGGGGGCAGGAGAGTCAGAGGTTTCCGAACTCGGGTTCGGGGCTTCAGTTAATCCTTCGACGACATGTGCTGGATCTTCTGGAAAGCCTTGGTCTTGCCTTAAGACCAGTTCGTAGTCCCCGTCGTCGAGTGTCGTTGATTCTATATGAGATGCAATAAATTAAATAAGGTGAAATTTAAATTTAAAAATTCATATTTCAAATATTATAACTCATCCAATCAACACACAAACATGCATAAAATAAAGAGGGTTTAGATTTGAAACACTATTTATAAAGATACGGTGGAGTTTATTGCAAAAAGTAGTTAAAACATTTAAATTAAATTGGAAATGATTCAAAATTTGAATTCAAAACTTTTTAAATAAAAGATTATAGAAATTTGATTCTATATTAACATTATAAAACATTACATTAGAGAATGATAAAAGATTCCAATAAAGAAGACTATACATTAAGTTTATTTTAAATTTGAAAGTTCAAATAAAAGAAGTTATATTTAAAACAAGTTTAAGTTTGCAACTTTGTACAAGATTATCTAGAGCTCATAGAGCTTTTATGCCAAACTTTATAAACAATCAAGCATGAAATGACAAGGCTAAGTGTATATTATCCCTCAATTTTAGATTTAAAATATAGGTATAAATATTTTGTTTCAAACTAAACTCTATTAACAAAAATTATAGAGTTTGAAATCTTGTTTCTAACAAAACTAGTTTTGCTATTTTTGGATTTTTCTGTGAATTGTTATGAATTTCACAAGACAAAACATACATACACATGAAATAATAGAATCCTTAAGGGGGGGGGGTCTCGGTAAAATTGCATTAGGGCCCTCAGACCAAATTGCCTAATTGCAAAAGGGCCCTTGCCGAGCCCAACGCCGGCCGGCCTCTCGGCTCCGACGTGTTCTCACCGACGGCGAGCTTGCCGGCGGGGAAGAGCTGCCTAGGCACAGTCTACAGATCCTAAGGAAGAGATTGGGAGGGGCGGTGCTCGACGGGTAGCCACGGAACACGGCCGACGACGGTGAGGCGCGGCGGCCGTGGCGGCGCAATATCGTTCCCGGCGAACGGCCGGCGAACACGGGGGCATAGCGCGCACATGAGCATCACTGGGATGTGGGGGAATGATTTCCTTACATGGATTGAATGGAGGGGTGGTGAGACGGGCTGTCGATGGTGGAGCCGAGCTCGGCGGCGCCAATGGAGGGGCGGCTCGGGGTGGAGCAAATCCGGCGGGAGGAGGGGTCGGGGCTGGACTGGATCAGGATGTAGGGCAAGGGGAGGAGGTGGGGAGGCTCTGGGTCAGCGGGATTTGGGCGAGGTGGAGTGTTTGCGGTGTACGCCGGTGAGGAGTGCGGGCGGTTCCGGTGACGCAGGGAAGAAGAAAGGGAAGGAACGGGCCGAGGACAGGGGTTTGGCAAGCGAATTAGCGAGGGAAACAAAATGGCTTGGAGTTGCTGGCGCTATGGAGCAGAAGAGAGGAAGGGATAAGGCGAGCCGGTGGAAAATGCGGCGGCGGCAGGAACTCCGGCGTGCAATGCTGGCAACCGGTGGAGAACGTGGCGCTCGGGTGGGGCGCCAGCAGCAAAGGGCTAGAGCGGTGAGAGGGTAGGAGGGTGACGCGTGGGCGGGGAGAGCAGGAGGTGGCCGGCGGTGACCAGGAGTGGCGCATTACGCCGGCGGCAGAAGAACCAGGGGAGCAGAGCAGGGAGGGGCAGAGGCGCCAGGAGGGAGAAGGGGAAGAACTGAACCAGGGATTGCTTTGCAATTTCAGAGAAAAATAGGGACCTCACTGAAAAGGAATTGCAACTTTTAAACCAGTACTCAAATGAAGATGGTCCAAAAAGCAAAAGTGCATGGTTTTTCAAACTCTACAACTTCTCTTTAAGATTCATCTGCATTTGAGCAATAGTTTTGAAAATATTGTAGACTTAGTAATATTTTCACATTTTGTGTAAATCCTATGGTGAAAAATACTTTTACATATATACCCAAGGGTAATTTCACATATTTTGCAAAGTTAACCACAGTTTCCCCCTTTTGCAAAATAACCCTCTTATTTTTAAAATTTTCCCCCTATGTCCACCCATTTTGCATAAAAAGGACCTTTAGTTAATATTAATTACATAAACATCACTTCTTCCATAATATTGCATACATAAAATACACATTTGCCATACTTTAAACATACAAGCATACCAAAACTCTAATGTGTGACCAAGCTAATTACCTGAGTGTCACAATACGAGTCCACCAAAAGTTCTGTTTCAGATCCTGATACATCTTCGTACTGCCAGGATGCATAGAAAATTTAGACAGGTGGGCCTCGTCCATTATTTGCTTACGGAGCCTATGGGCCTTGGGTACAACAACACGTTCGTTGAACCATAAAACTCCTTTAGGATCAACTCGGAAGCATTTATACTTCCCTTCTCCTTGCGTTAACTTCTCTTTAATGATTCTGACCCCTTTATTACACTGTTGTGCTAGAACAATCTTATCTCTAAGTGTGGCTTCAACCAAGAGATGGTTTAAGTCACCTTGGAAAATGATCTCTAAGTTGAGCTTGCTTATTTCCCAACAGAGAGTCTCGTTGAATGCTTCAACGGATAGGCAAGAACAATGCGCTTTGCGACTAAGGGCATCCGCAACGACATTGGCCTTGCCTGGATGATAATGGACTTCCAAATCATAATCTTTGATAAGTTCTAGCCAGCGCCTTTGCCTCATATTCAGATCTGCCTGGGTAAAGATATACTTGAGGCTTTTATGGTCAGTGTAAATATGACATTTCGTACCCATTAGATGGTGTCTCCAGATCTTTAGGGCATGAATAACAGCTGCAAGCTCGAGATCATGGGTGGGGTAATTCTGTTCATGAACCCTAAGTGCTCGTGATGCATATGCAATTACTCGGTTGTCTTGCATAAGTACACAACCAAGTCCGGTTCCCGATGCATCACAGTAGATGTCAAAAGGTTTTGAGACATCGGGCTGAGCTAAGACTGGAGCAGTTGTAAGATGATCTCTGAGAATATGAAATGTATCTTCGCATTTTTGATCCCAGGAGAATTTCACACCTTTCTTTAGTAGTTCGGTCATAGGTTTGGCTATTCTGGAAAAGTCAGGAATGAAACAACGATAATAGCCAGCTAGACCGAGAAAACTACAAATTTGATGGACGGAGGTCGGGGGTTTCCAATCCATCACTTCTTGTACTTTACTGGGATCGACGGATATTCCGTCACCAGAAATGGTATGGCCCAGGAATTTAACTGTATCTAGCCAAAACTCACATTTGGAGAATTTGGCATACAGGTGATGGTCTCTTAATCGTTGAAGAATGACATGAAGATGCTGGGCATGATCTTCTAGAGTTTTAGAATAGATCAAGATGTCATCAATGAAGACCACAACAAACTTGTCGAGTCTTGCATGAACACGGAATTCATGAGGTACATGAAATAGGCTGGAGCATTAGTGAGACCAAACGACATGACAAGATACTCGTATAGACCATACCGAGTGGAGAAAGCTGTTTTTGGAACATCACTGGGCCGAATCTTAATTTGGTGGTAGCCGGAACGAAGATCTATTTTAGAAAACACCTTGGCTTCGGCTAACTGATCAAAGAGGATATCAATGCGGGGTAGAGGATACTTATTTTTGATAGTCACCGCATTGAGAGGACGATAATCCACACATAGCCTTAAGCTATTATCTTTCTTTTTCACAAACAGGGCTGGACAACCCCAGGGTGATGCACTCGGACGAATGAAACCTTTGTCTAAGAGATCTTGGAGTTGGGTTTTTAACTCGGCCAATTCATTCGGAGGCATACGGTAAGGTCTCTTAGAGATAGGGGCTGTACCAGGTTGGAGTTCTATGATAAACTCGATATCTCTATCTGGAGGTATTCCAGGCAAATCATCTGGAAAGACATCTGGATACTCACAGACGACAGGGATATCCTTTAGTTTGATCCCGGATGTAGCATAGGTGCAAGAGTTGAAGGACTTTGGTGGTGGAAGATAAAGAATGGTAGGCTCATTTTCCGAGGAACCTATCTCCACGGTTCTTAAAGAAATATCTAGAGACACATGATGTTGGGTCATCCAATTTACTCCTAAAAGAACATCTATTCCTTTTAGGTCTAGCAAGAGTAGATATTACCATCTGAATTGGTACACTTCTACAAACTTGGTTTGAGGAGATATTACCACCCGGAGTTGTTATCATATATACTCCATTAACAGGATAGATATCCAAGCCTATTTTATTTCCAAACTTTGTACTGATAAAACTATGGGTGGCACCGGTATCAAAAAGAACAGTAACAGGATGATAGTTGATAGAAAATGTACCAGTCATTATTGGGGTCCCCTCAGGAAGTTCAGAGAGCGTGGTAAGATTCACCCTCCCTTGACGGACTTGTACCACTTGCCTCTTAGCCTTCCCCTGGGGGTTTGGATTAGATGCTTGCCCTTGGAAAGATTTCCTAGGTTGAGGGCAATCCTTGATGAAATGAGATGGGCTTCCGCAATTGAAACAATGATAATTGTTGTTTCATGGAGTAGCTGGCGGAAAGCTCGGCCGCAGACCTTGTCGTGGTGGTTGTTGATTTTGCGGCAGTGGTGGTCGGTTGAATTGGGCCTGTTGGGGAGGTCGGGCTACCCATCTGCCAGGTAAATTGCCTCGAGGCGGAGCTCGAGGGGCATTACTCGGGACCAACCGATACCTTGGTGACTGTGAAGTTGCAGGTCCTGTAGGTGCCTTCCGTTTCTTCTCTGCTCGGTGGGCGGCAATGCAATCCTCTTGAGTAATGGCCATATTGACCAACTCATTGAAATTGTCGGCCTTCACTAAATTCAGCCATTCTTTAAGCTTAGTGTTTAGGCCTCGGCGAAAGCGGTCACATTTGCGGGCATCGGTGTCCGCATGAGATCCTGCATACTGGCACAGGTGATTGAAAACCTAGGCATACTGTGTAATAGTGCGGGTACCCTGGGTCAAGCTCAAAAATTCATTGAGCTTCCGCTCAATGAGTCCTGCTGGTATGTGATGTGCTCGGAACGCAGTTCGAAACTCGTCCCAGGTGACGACGTGATCAGCGGGTTGCATAGCATGGAACTGGTCCCACCAGAGATGGGCAATGCCTCGGAGTTGCTGAGCTGTAAAGAGCACCTTGTTCTCCTCTGAACATGGAGCTGGTAGTAAGGCAAACTTGGATTCGATGGTTCGAAGCCAAGCGTCAGCGTCCAAAGGTTCATCGGCCTTATGGAATAATGGCGGTTGAGTGCTGAGGAAGTCCTGGTAACTGGCCGACAAGGGTTCACCTCTGCCTCGAGGTTGTTGCTGGAAGTGGCCCATTTGAGCTTGCACAAGTTGATTAAGAAGCTCAGTTTGCCGGGCCATAACCTCGGCAAGGTTTGGAGGCGGGGGTGGTGGTTGTTGAGAACTACCAGGCTGACCTGCCCGGAATCCTTCCGGGGTTCCACGAGTAGCTCCAACCATCTGAAATAAAGGAGACATCCATTGTCAACCATAATCTTGCTCCAATTTCAGATAATATGCAATTATCAAACTGAAATGTAATGCATAAGTTCCATTCAAACCACTTATAGCAGATACAAGGATATTGAACCGGGTAACCAAACATAGGATTAGATTACTATACAGATACTGATATCCTTACATTGCACATTAACACACTCAAGCTCTCACAAACCTTTGCCTATGCCACACATACAACAAGTGGCTCTATAACTAGGTAAACTACACACCACCTAGGTTACATCCAATACAGCAAGGAGAGCGACGGGCTAAAAGTCGCCGAGGTTTCCCACTGACGATACTCTTCCGGAAGAAGAGTGGTTGAATTGGGGATTTGGGGTGGGATCACCGTGTTCGGAGTCAAGACCCGATTCTCCTTCTATTTCTTCTGGCTCTTCTTCTTCTTCCTCACTCTCACTTTCTTCTGGCACTACAGGTGGTGCTGGCTGCTCATGGGGGTCGTTGATATGGTTGACAGCATCATCAAGCTCAATGGTAAGATCTTGAACCTGATCCTGGAGGAACTCAATAATGATATTGCGCTGGGCAATAACTGTCTCCCTCTCATGGATTCGGTTTTCTTGATTGTTGATGATCACATCGCGCTGGGTCAACAGGTCAACTTGGGCATTTGTGACAGTGTGAAGCTCATTTAGCTCATCAAGCTGCTGGGTGATAGTTCCATGGTGAGCTTGAGCTAAGTTGGACAACTGGTTCATGCTCCGACGTTGCAGCAACTGATATTGATGTTGCACATTCATGAACCGGATAAGAGCTTGCAATGTCTCAAGAGACAGATCTCCCAATAGATGACTATAGTAGGAGATCCTGAAGGTCCACTCGGAGTCACGAGAGTCCGTGGCTGGGAATAAACCGATCGGATAAGCAGCCACTTCTTCAGGGTGCTTGTCACAGAAAATGTGAATAGCTTCAAGTGTTGCAGACTCAAAGGTATCCACAAGGCGATGGCCAATCGTGCAAATTGTGACAGGTTGCCACAAGTAGCGAGAAGGATGCTGCGGAATGGTCATCTTCACCCTACACCGAGGAACGCCCGCTTCAACAAACTCATATCCATCATAGAGTGGGGGTGCATCATAGCCAAAAATCTGAAGTGACTCCCACAAGAGACGGGGAAAGCCCTCCCAATGCAAGGCATTGGTATGAGCGTGTCCTTGATGATCCCAACGAATATTTGGAGTCTCAGCCATCTGAAGCAAGATTTCAAATGGTGAGATACAAAAATACAGCAGCACAGAACAGGAGTCCAATGGATTGATGACACAATTGCATTGAATGGCTGAAATGCAATTATTTTACAGAAGACTCACAAGATAACTATACTTGCGATAACCGATTCTGATAACCACAAAGACTGGAAATCAGATGAAAAACTAAGATTCTATATAAGATACCCAACCTAAAACAATCATTAAAGACTCTATTAGCCCATTCCTAAGGCAAACAACATATCCTTTATATATAAAAATTCCTTTCGTTAACAGATTATGCATGCATGCACTACTCGTCCTCACAACCAAAACAACTGCCGAATATGTTCGGACTTACGTAGTTAATTCCGGTGGCATAACCATATGTCTCTCACTATATATAACTAATCGATAAACCCTACGCATCCTAATAGCGTAAACGTGGTCAGTGTACCTGCAGAAGAATACACATATATATATCTCATGAACCTTTCATAGCAGCACGACATGAAAGCGTCCCCAAACATTACTGTTCACTATAGAAACAGCATCTGTACAATTACCGCCGTACAGACAATGTTAACATACGTCATCGAGACAACGTATTCACGGGGGTACCGCAAAATGCGGGGGTATGAACAGCGATCGCCATACCCTGCGCCGAACCATATACTCCCAATATAATCAACCTAAATTGGTATATTGGCAGCATCTCAAGTAGGCCACTGCTTGAGAAACAGCGTTCGGTTCGCATCACCGACGGGAAGGCCAAGCTCCCTCAGTTGGCTGAGGATCCTTACCTTCTTACCTCCATTCGTAGATGTCGTTACGGAAAGTAAAGTTGGATTATGCAGGAATTTAAGGTTTGACAGAAAGTAGTGCTGCAAGTCAGATTTATATATATACTCTAATTGCCACCTGATATTTCCCATATGCATCCCTAGGGCTTTTACGAACTAAACACCTCCTTAATGAATCCAACGCATGTTTGTAAACTCATTTGTTGGCAAACTTTTATCCAGAAAACACCTTTTAAGAACTTTTCCAGATGTAAAAGTAAACCTACAGCTCTGATACCAGCTGTGGCAAAACCGCTCGAATTATTCCAGCTCAAGTGCACTATTGATCGCCGTACAACTGCAATCAGCCCAACGCACTTCAAACGGAACAATCCTTTGGTCTGTCGGGTCTCCGCCCGATACAACCACGGTTCCGCAGGATCGAAGCAGGTTTACCTCGCACGAAGGCGAGTTCACATCACAGAATAGCTCATCAACTTTTAAATTTACAGCCATACAAACATTATTACAAACCGAGTTCAAAGATAAGTAAACTTATACAAACCATGTTCAAACTGACAAGCGTAACAGCTTGTCTAAACTCACAGCGGAAGAAAAAGTTTGACGCGACTACACACGTCGCGAAGGCGAACACCAAGCTTAGCCCAGGGCCTGGTGTCACTCCGGAGGGTCACTGCCGGCCGGGGACGGGTCCCATTCCACGGACCAGCCAAAAGGAACGGACGTTGGCCACACAAGGTTGTCCGTGGGATTCTCATAGGTCATACCTGAAAGAGATATTGGCAAGGCTAAGTATTCTAATACTCAGCAAGGCTTACCCGGGGTTGGGTATACTTTAGCCCATAACTAGATTCATGCTGGCAATATAGAGGCTCTGGGTTTATTTTCAGCTGAAAAGCAACAGAGAGTATAAACTATTTTCAAGTTTTAGCTTTCAGATTCTAGCTTGATTAGCCATTCTAGGTTAGCACCTATACTAAACAAGCATGATAGATATTATCATCCACCAAGATTATCTCATCAACAATTACACTTTTTACTCAATGAGGCAGAAGGGATAAGCAGTCTCAATCTTCGTGAGAGGCGGACGATTCCTGAATCGAGATTCAATCTTGCAAGGTAAACCTAACACACACGCTTGGAATACCAACAGGGCGTTCCGAAGCAACCGTTTCCCTTATATTCCGGGTTATGGATCAGGGCCACCACAAGCGACTGCAGGACCGTACGTACACCCAATGTGTACAGGACATACGTCTGTAGCACGACTACAAAACCCGTATTCCTGTCTGCCTTGCAGAACGTACTCCCACACGTCGGTGCGTGTAAACATAAAATAAAAATCGAGTGGTGGAGACATGTCCATTCGCCGGGCCACTCGGGTACTAGGCTTACCGCTTACCATATTTCGCGGCATGTGGCTAGTACTTTCAAATGCTTAGCCACCACTACCACACATATCGACCTTATCAACTTTTAACGAAATAGACAGGGTAAGTTTCCAGGTCATGATACAACACATGACCCTGTCCGTCATCCTTATAGTGGTTGCAGGAATGTAAACATGCAACTCCTATATCGCGTGAGTGAAAGGAAATCACTCGACTTCTACCGGTCCTATTAGCGGAGCAACTATCCGATAAGGACTCGGGAGCATTACATTGGATTCCTAGGATTCATGCATCTAGAGTTTCACTTCAATTCCTAGACTTAATGCAAGATATAATATAGATAGACATAGATTGCAGTGTAAATAAAGTAGTGGGATATGTCCGGGGCTTGCCTTCTTGAGTGAGATTGGGGGCAGGAGTGTCAGAGGCTTCCGAACTCGGGTTCGGGGCTTCAGTTAGTCCTTCGACGACTTGCGCTGGGTCTTTTGGAAAGCCTTGGTCTTGTCCTAAGACCAATTCGTAGTCCCCGTCGTCGAGCGTTGTTGACTCTATATGAGATGCAATAGATTCAATAAGGTGAAATTTGAATTTAAGATTTCCTATTTCAAATGTTATAACTCATCCAATTAACACACAGGAATTCATAAAATAAAGAGATTTAAGTTTGAAACACTATTTATAAAGGAATCGCAAAGATATTGTGGAGTTTGTTGCAAATAAGAACTTAAATATTTAAATTAATTTTGAAAAGAACCAAAATTTAAATTTAAAACTTTTAAATAAAGATCATAGGCTTTGGAAATTTGATTATACATTAAGCATCAAATAATACCACATTAGAGAATGACATTAGATCTTAATCAGAAAAGGTTATACAATAGGTTTAGTTAATATTTCAAATTTGAAAGTTCAAATTAAAAGAAGTTAAGTTTAAATCAAATTTGGGTTTGAAACTTTGCACAAAGTTATTTAGAGCTTATAGAACATTTATGTCAAACCTCATAAGCAACCAAGCATGAAATATCAAGGTGAAGCATAAATTACCCCTTAACATTAGGTTTAAAAATAGAGGTAAAAGTATTTTATTTCAAACTAAACTTCATTAACAGAAGTCATAGAGTTTGAAATCTAGTTTCTAAGAAAACTAGTTTTGACATTTTTGAAATTTTCTGCGAATTGTTATGAATTTTACGAGATAGAACATGTTCACACATGAAATATTAGCCACTCTCTTACAGACTAGCCCCTGGCTTAAGCAGAAAACCCCCTGGAACAATTTCAATCGTCGCAATTAGGTCCAACAGCCATGGCCGGCGGGGAGGAGCTCGGGTCCGGCCAAATTCCGGCCGTGGGGGTCGCCGGCGGTGAGGGGGAAGGGGAGGGAGAGCACGAGGGGGCCTTAAGCTACCTATTGGTGGTCTTGGAGAGGCTCGGGGTGGCCGGAGAAGTGCTGCCCATGGGAGGCCGAGCCGGCGGCCGGAGATGTGCGGCGGCGGTGGGGCTCCGGCGTCCAGGGGAGGAAGGGGTTGGCCTAGGGAGGTGCGGTGGGGAATGGGGAAGCTGGTGGCGCTGCTGGTTTGGGAAGGGGGAGGGCGGAGGGGGAGGCTCCACGATGAACCGAGGTCACGGCGGCGCTACTGGAGGGTGGCAGGTTTCTGTGCGCACGCGTGGGGGTCTGGAGCGCCCTTTTATAGGCAAAAGAGGTGAGAAGGAAGGGCACGACGAGCAGAGCTTTGGTTTGCGGGTGCTACAGGGGGGATGAACCACAGAGGCTCGGCGGTGACAGAGGCGCCGGCGAGCAGTGCTAGCAACGCGCGGACGCCGTGGCGCGCTGGTAAGGCGCCAACAGGGGGGGGCTAGAGCGGTGGACGGGCAGGAGGATGACGCGTGGGCGGGGAAGGCACAGGAGATGGCCGGCGGTGGCCAAGATCGATGTACTGCACCGGCGGCAGGGCGCTAGAAGTGCAGCGGCGCAGAACAGAGGAGCAGGGCGCAGGGAGGAAGAAGGGGGAGGGATAGAGCCAGGGACTATTTTGCAATATCAGAGAAAAATAGGGACCTGACTGTAAAGAGCTTGCAACTTTTAAACCAGTGCTCAAATGAAGATGGTCCAAAAAGCAAAAGTGCATAGTTTTTCAAACTCTACAACTTCTCTTTAAGGTTCATCTGTAGTTGAGCAATAGTTTTGAAGATACTTTAAACTTAGTAAAATATTCACATTTTATGTAAATCCTATGGATAAAAATACTTTTACATATATACCCAAGGGTAATTTCACATATTTTTGCAATTTAACCACAGTTACCCTCTTTTGCAAAATAACCCTCATGCTTTTAAACTTTTCCCTCTATTTCCACCCATTTTGCATAAAAGGACCTCTTGTTAAATTAATTACATAAATATCACTTTTACCATAACCTTGCACATAGTAAACACACTTTTTGCCATACTTTGGACCTAAAAGTATACCAAAACTCTAGGGTATGACCAAGCTAATTACCTGAGTTTCACATGTCTGTCCTGCAGTCCGAATCCAGCCTGCGCGATGCCTCTTCCCTTTTGATCCAATGCATTGTTCCTGAGGAAAATAAGAGTGTACGTGTCTCCATTGTCTAAATATGATGAACCTAAGCTTAAGAGTGAGCTTACTTGAAGGGTAAGCCGACGAGCACGAGTGCGAGTAAAAGGATCAAGTGGTGTTGTCGAAGTAGATACTGGTGTAGGTGTGGATATATCATTGGTGGCGATGTCCTGATCATCCTCCCCTTCTTGCACTTGAGTTGTCCTCGACTCATGCTCATCGTCTTCTCCCAAATATGGCTTCAAATCTGCAATGTTAAATGTGGGACTAACCCCAAAATCTACAGGCAGTTCTAGCTTATATGCATTATCATTAATTCTCTCTAGCATTTTAAACGGTCCATCTGCCCGAGGCATCAATTTAGACTTTCTCAAAGCAGGAAACCTATCCTTTCTCAAGTGCAACCAAACCAATTCACCAGGTTCAAAAATCAATTGCTTTCTACCTTTATCACCAGCAAGCTTATGCATAGAATTCATGCGCTCTATGTTTTCATTAGTTGTTTCATGCAGTTTTAACATCAGTTCAGCATGTTGCTTAGCATCAAAGTTCAATTTTTCAGAAGTGGGCAAAGGCATTAAATCAATAGGAGTACGAGGTATCAAGCTATAAACAATCTCAAAGGGGCACATCTCAAAGGTTCGATTAACAAATTTAGTTTGACCATCAGTTTGGGGATGACAACTGGTAGAAAATAGAATCTTAGTTTCCAATTGTGCCCATTGGCATCGCGATCAGAAACAATTGTATTTGGCACACCATACAAACGAACAATTTTTTGAAAGAACAAATCAGCAACATCTGTAGCATCATCAGTTTTATGACATGGTATAAAGTGAGCCATCTTAGAAAATCTATCCACAACCACAAAAATGCTATCACGTCCCTTCCTAGTTCTAGGCAATCGCAACACAACATCCTCTATCTTCTTTGCTCCAAAATGCCCCATCAAGCCACCTCGATGCGCTTTCTATAACAACAACAAACGAAAAGAGCTAGCTGGAATGCATAGCTTGTTAGCTCGAAACACAAACCCATCATTGACGACAAATTTGTTCCATACTTTTCCATCCTTACAATGCAGAAAGACATCCTTAAAATCAGCATCATTCACATATTATGTTTTAATTATGTCCAAACCAAAAATCTTGCAATCAAGTTGTGTTAACAAAGTATATCGCCTAGACAAAGCATCAGCAATGACGTTCTCTTTCCCTTTCTTGTGTTTGATGACATAAGGAAAAGATTCAATAAATTCAACTCACTTAGCATGTCTGCAGTTCAGTTTTCCTTGACTACGAATATGTTTCAAAGATTCATGATCAGAATGTATAACAAACTCTTTGGGCCACAAATAATGCTGCCATGTTTCTAATATGCGCACAAGAGCATAAAATTCCTTGTCATAAGTAGAATAATTCAGAACAGGTCCGCTCAATTTCTTACTAAAATATGCAACAGGTTTACCATCTTGTAACAAAACACCACCCAAACCAATTCCACTAGCATCACGTAAATGATCAAGATGTGCCTCCATGGATTTGCTCTAAATCAATATATTATCAAAGTAGACAATCACAAATTTTCTAATAAAAGCATGCAGAACCTTGTTCATTAATCGCATGCAGGTACTAGGTGCATAAGTTAACCCAAAAGGCATGACTAGCCACTCATATAACCCGAACTTAGTTTTGAAAGCAGTTTTCCATTCATCTCCCAATTTCATGCTAATCTGGTGGTACCCACAACGCAAATCAACTTTGCTAAACACAACAGCACCACTCAATTCATCAAGCATATCATCCAAACGTGGAATACGATGTCAACATCGAATTGTGATATTATTAATAGCTCTACAATCAACACACATACGCCATGTTCCATCTTTCTTGGGGACTAAAAGAACCAGAACAACACAAGGACTAAGGGACTCACGTACATAACCTTTGTCAAGTAGTTCTTGCACTTGTCACTGAATCTCTTTCGTTTCTTCCGGATTGTTCCAGTACGGCGCATGGTTGGGCAACAATGCACTTGGAATTAGATCAATTTGGTGCTCAATCCCTCGTATTGGTGGTAGCCCCGCTGGTATTTCACTTGGAAACACATCAAAATACTCCTGCAAAATGTTAGCGACAGCAAGGGGCAAGGAGTGCTGCATATCGTGAATGGAAATCAAAGCATCTTTGCACACCAAAGCATAGGCAACAAAAGTGGTAGCAATCAAGTCATTAATATCAGTAGCAAGCAAGCAAGTTCCTTTCAATCGTATTTCATCTTGCTTATTAGCTGCCGACTTGACAATTTTATTGTTCTCACTTTTAGATTTGGCAGCTCTAGCAATATCATCACACACAATAGCTTCAGGAGACATAGGAAGCGACACAATTTTCTTATCATGGTGCAAGAGCGAAAACTGATTTGATTTACCATGATGCACACAATCCGTATCAAATTGCCAAGGTCTACCGAGCAGAATATGACAAGCTTGCATAGGCATAACATCGCATTCAACAACATCATGATATGATCCGATTGCAAAATTAATGTGCAACAGCCTCATTACCTTAGACTTACCACTGTTGTTTAGCCATTGAATGTGATACGGACGTGGGTGTGGTTTGGTGCTGAGTGCAAGCTTCTTGACCATATCGCTGCTAGCCAAATTGTTGCAGCTACCTCCATCAATAATCATATGATAGGAATGCTCTTTAATGAGACACTTGGTTTGGAATAGCGTGCGTCGCTGATTTTGCTCCAGCTTTTCCATTTGTGCACTAAGCACACGCTGCACAATGAGACTCTCGTAGTGTTCGGCGGCACCTGCATCAATATTTTCTTCTGGTGTTCCCTCGTTACCTGCATGGTCAGCAGCAAACAAAGCAAGTGTATCTTCATCAAAATCACTAGCGGAGGAATAGGCACCATCATCTTTGACTACCAAAACGCACTTTCTAGGATAGTCACGCTGCACATGCCCAAAGCCCTTGCAACGATGACACTGGACATCTCTTGTTCTACCCGTGGATGAAACCGAGGAAGCACTAGCGGCTGGCTTCTGGACAGTCTTGGTTGCTGAAGTGGTGGGAGGAGCAGGTGGCTTGTTGCTGGATGGAGAAGGTGCTGCTACATGACTCGGTGAAGGAGTTGGTACAGGTGCATGTCCGCCCATAGAAGTATTCGTGCGTGGCTGCCATGATGTAGATTTACCTGCAGAAACATTAGGCTTAGTACTAGCACGTCGTCCCTGCACCTCCCTTTCAGCTTTACAAGCAAGATGGAACAAACGGGTTACGTTAGTATAATCTTTATAAGCAAGAATGTCCTGAATTTCTTGATTTAACCCTCCCAAAAATCTAGCTATAGCAGGTTCCTCACCCTCCACTAAATTACAATGTAGCATACCCATTTGCAATTCCTGATAATATTCTTCTACACTTTTAGTGCCCTGTCTCAATTGTTGTAACTTATGTAACAGATCACGTGCATAGTAAAAAGGAACAAATCTAGCTTGCATGACCCGTTTTAAAGCATCCCAAATTTGTGGCATGTCATCAGTATTTTTCTTGCCATGTTCTATCCACCAAATAGAAGCAAAATCAGTGAACTCACTAGTAGCAGCCCTAACACGTGCATTCTCAGGAAAATCATGGCATGCAAACTTTTGATCAACAGCAATTTCCCAAGTAACGTATGCATCAGGGTCATATGTACCATCAAAAGGATGTATCTTAAATTTAATCTTGCTGAAAGCATCATCATTGTTGTGTACCTCACGTCAGCGAAAACCACCCATACCTCTACGATTAGTGCGTAGCCATCAGCGATGGCGAGCGTCTCGTTCATCTTGTTTAGTATCAACAATATATTCATCCTCCCAATCATCACGCTGTTTGTTGGTCTTCGTATGGAGCTCATCAAAACGCTGCAAAAGAGCAGCGAGACTCTTGTCAATATTGCCGACCGCTGTCTCCAGGCCTGCAAGCTTGGTGTTGGTGGCAATCTGCATGGCCTCCAATTGTCCAATCTTGTCATTCGTCACCTGCATATCATTATCAAGTCCCTCTGTTTGCCGCTGCACTTGCCTTTCAAAATGTTGTATGATGCCCTTGGTACGTGGAGACTACTACAAGCTATGATTCTCCTCCTCGGAGCCTGCCATGTTGAGAAAAACAAGGACAACAAGAAAACAAGTGAAGTAGTAAAATCCCTACAGCTAATAGGGTGTAGCTACTGCAAGATGCTCACTCTCAACCTGTTGCATAAGCTCTTACCAATTCTTACCTTGGTGCCAGGAGGGGACGGCAACCAACAAGTCCACAACCGTGGAATGAAGTGTATCAGTGCTGCAGCAACAAGACCTGTATAGCTGTAGTCGAATATGTGGAGCTGTAGGTGGGCTGGAACAAGGAAGTACTAACACCACGTTAGTCACAAGAGCAAGCTGAATAATTGTTCAACAGTGGTACTATGCTGGTCCTAGCCTAGATCGTGCTAGAGCCGTGAGCCTAGACACAAAGGAAGTTACAAAGCAGCACCCCAAACATAAGGGAAAAACAAACGCAATGAATTAGCCCCTTGCTTTTATTTTTCTTTTTTTTGCTTTTCTTCTTTTTCTTTTTTCTATTTTCTTTAGGGGAACCTAAAAATAGATTCTATGAACAAAGGAAGACAAGTGAGCAAGTCACCACACACACACACTCTCTCTCTGGAGTAAGCCGAACACCTAAATATATATATGAAGTGTTATTGCCTCTATAGCACAGTTCGGACTCAGATTCAACCAGCACCGATTCCAACTTGGACTTGGTAACAAAGAGACACTCAGATTCGGCAATCGAGAGATGAAAAGGCTATCCGAATTCAAGTCGGTCTCGGCCAACACGCGCTTAACCGATTCCAAGTCGAACTTGACAGCCAAAGTGTACGATTATTCGGCCAAAAATAGTGATTAAAAAGGTAACGTACATGACCAAATATGACAAGAACTCGAAACTTTAAAGGACTACAACTAAGACCAGCAACTCGACACAACCGATGCAACTGAAAACTCAACAAGCCCTAACTAAGCAGTACTAGTAAAGGCTCAAAACGGTCTATAGGATTGTAGTGGGGGGGGGGGGGGAATTCTACTATTTTTGGCTTTTTCTGGACTGTAGGAAATTAAATAAAATGAAGGATTGGAAGTCTCTCACCGAACAACCTTGTTCTGATTACCAACTGATGCGAACCCACTAGGGTTTGTTCCTGATCTTTCGATGAGAGGCGTGGGATAACTCGACTGATAGAGGAGACGACGTTCACAGCCCGACTACAGCCTTCCAAAGGATGCTGCGCCTTAGCAACCGATACACCACCTCCTATGGTTGCCGCGATCTTGTGGAGCACGACACTCGGCCACTAGGGCACTCGTCTTGCAAACAATTGAAGAACTATCAAGAAAAAGTAGAACAAGTACTAAAAATACAAGATGTAATTGAAGGTCTCAAACTGAATCTTAGATATGGTGGGGTTCCGAAAACAAGTAGATGGTCGGCTGGATCAGCACATGCGCCTACAAGGAAGTAGCAAAAGCTAAACTTGCATCTAACAAAACCCGAGTGTTCTTGGCGGTGGCTAAAGGTTATAAAGAAGTGGGAGAATAACCACAAGGGTGCGGGGGTCGTGTTCCAACCCTAGGACGCGTCCGAATTGCACTCAACTTTATACACGGCCCATTGGGCCAAAATAGGGTGACACAGCACCGTGGCTAAAAGGGACTCTGTAGTAAATTGATGGTTGCGGTTGACTCTGAAAAGATATGGAGGTGATTTTGTATTCTTTGGAAAGTATATTTGATAAGCTTTCCAGGAAGTGCTTGAATGACCAAAACGGAGTCCGGATGAAGTCGTGGCGGCCGTCACAAGTCGTGTCTGTCCTGCAGTCCGAATACAGACAACGTGGTGCCTCTTCCCTTTTGATCCAATCCATTATTCCTGAGTAAAATAAGAGTTCATGTCTCCGTTGTCTAAATATGATGAACGTGAGCTTAAGAGTGAACTTAGTTGATGGGTAAGCTGACGAGCATGAGCGCGAGTAATAGGACCAAGTGGTGTTATCGAAGTAGATACTGTTGTAGGTGTGGATATATCATTGGTGGCGATGTCCTCATCAATTGGACCCCAAACTGATATTTTGGGGTGTTTCGGACTATTTTATTACTGCATGAACTTTGATGCAAAATAGGCTGAAGTGGTGCCTTTAATGCAAAGATTCGTGCGACCAAGTCGCGTCAGAATTTGTCGCAACGAACGCATGCGATAAATCCCATTGGACCCCAAACTCATATTTTGGGCCATTTCGGACCATTTCATTACTGCTCGAACTTCAATGAGAAATGGGCTAAACTGGTACAATTAATGCACAAGTTTGTAATTAAGTCACGTCGGAATTTTTCAAAACAAATGCACCCGAACAACCCCATTGTACCCCCAAACTCATGTTTTAGAGCATTTTGGACCATGTCGATACCGCACAAACTTCGACGCAAAACGGGTCGAACTAGTGCAATGAATGCACAAGTTCGTAATGAAGTCACATCAGAATATTTCTCAACGAATGCACCTGCTACACCCCATTGGACCCCAAACTTATATTTTGGAGCGTTTTGGACCGTTTCAATACTTAAAAAACCTCGGTGCAAAATGAGCCGAACTAGAGCAACTAATCCACAAGTTATGCAATTAAGTCACGTCAGAACTTTTTGCAACGAACGTACCCAATCCACCCCATTGGACCCCAAACTCATGTTTTGGGGCGTTTCGGACCGTTTCATTAGTGCACGAACCTCGATGCAAAATGGGCTGAACTGGAGCAATTAATGCACAACTTTATGCAATTAAGTTGCGTTGGAATTTTTTGTAATGAACGCAGCCGTTCCACCCTATTAGACACCAAACTCATATTTTGGAGCATTTCGGACCGATTCGTCACTGCACAAACCTCAGTGCAAAATGGGCCGAACTAGAGCAATTAATCCACAAGTTATGCAATTAAGTCGCGTCGAAAATTTTTGCAATGAACGCACCCAATCCACCCCATTGGACCCCAAGCTCATGTTTTGGGGCATTTCGGACAATTTCATTACTGCATGAACTTAGAGGCAAAATGGGCTGAATAGGTGCCTTTAATGCCCAAGTTCGAGCAACGAAGCCGCGTCGGAATTTTTCTCAACGAATGCACCCGATCCACCCTATTGGACCCCAAACTCATATTTTGGGTCGTTTCTGACCGTTCCGTTATTGCACGAACTTTGGTGCAAAATGGCTGAAATGGTGCCTTTAATGCAAACTTCGTACAATAAAGTTGCACCATAATTTTTTGCAACGAACGTACCTGATCCACCCTATTGGACCCTAAACTCATGTTTTTGGGCATTTCAGACCATTTTGTTACTGCAAGAACTTCGGTGCAAAATAGGCCGAACTGGGGCAATTAATGCACAAGTTCGTGCCATGAAGTTGTGTCAGAATTTTTCACACCAAATGCAACCGATCAAGCCCATTGGACTCTAACTGATGTGAATCCACTAGGGTTTGTTCCTGATCTTTCGACGAGAGGCGTTGCATAACTCGATTGATGGAGACGATGTTCACGGCCCGACTACAGCCATCCAAGGACGCTACGCCTTAGCAGTGGATACACCACCTCCTATGGCTGCCGAGATCTTGTGGAGCGCGACACCCCGGCCACTAGGGCACTCATCCTGCAAGCAATCGAAGAACTAGCAAGAACACGTAGAACAAGTACTGAAAATATGAGATGTAATTGAAGGTCTAAAACAGAATGCGCACCTACAAGGAAGTAGCAAAATCTAAACTTGGATATAACAAAAACTCGACTGTTCTTGCTGGCGGCTAAGGGGTATAAGGAAGTGGGACAACGACCACAAGGGTGCTGAGGTTGTATCCCAACCCTAGGACGCGTCCGAATTGGACTTAACTTGATACACGGCCCATTGGGTCAAATCGATGATTGCAGTTGACTCCGAACAGACATGGAGGTTATTCGAGATCCGTTAGAAATTACATTTGATAAGCTTTCCAGAAAGTACTTGAATGCCCAAAATGGAGTCGGAATGAAGTTATGGCAGCCGTCACAAATCGTGTCTATCGTGCAGTCCGAAAATCCAGCCTGCGGGATGCCTCTTCCCTTTTGATCCACTGCATTATTGCTGAGTAAAACAAGAGTGCACGTGTCTCCATTGTCTAAATATTATAAACCTGAGCTTAGGAGTGAACTCACTTGATGGGTAAGTCGACGAGCACGAGTGCGAGTAGTAGGTGCAAAACTGGCCAAATAGGTGCAATTAATGCACAAGTTCGTGCAACGAAGTCGCGTTAGAATTTTTCGCAATGAAGGCACCCGATCGACCCTATTGGACCCCAAACTCATGTTTTGGGGTGTTTCTGACCATTTTGTTACTGCACGAACTTTGGTGCAAAATAGGCTGAACTGGAGCAATTAATGCACAAGTTCGTGCCACGAAATCATGTCAGAATTTTCGCACCGAATGCAACCGATCAACCCCATTGGACTCCAAAATCATATTTTGGGCCGTTTCAGACTGTTTCGTTACTGCATGAATTTTGGTGTTAAACTAGCCGAACAGGTGCAATTAATGCCCAAGTTCGTGCAACGAAGTCGCATTGAAGTTTTTTGCAATGAACGCACCAGATCCACCCCATTGGACCCCAAACTGATGTTTTGGGGCATTTCTGAACGTTTCGTTACTGCACAAGTTTCAATAAAAAATGGGCCGGACTAGAGCAATTAATGCACATGTTCATGCCATGAAGTCATGTTGGAAATTTTTACACCGAACGCAACCGATCCACCCCATTGAACCCCCAAACTCATGTTTTGGGAAGTTTCGGACCGTCTCGTTACTACATGAACTTCAAGGAAAAATAGGCCAAACTGGTAACTTTAATGCCCATGTTCAAGCAACGAAGTTGTGTCCAAATTTTTTGCAAGAACGCACCCGATCCACCCTATTGGACCCCAAACTCATGTTTTAGGGCACTTCGAGCCGTTTCATTACTACACAAACTTCCATGGAAACTGGGCTGAACTGGAGCAATTAATGCAAAAGTTCATGCCGCTAAGTTGCGTCAAATTTTTTTCAATACGAATGCACCCGATCCACCCCATTGGACCCCAATCTCATGTTTTGGGGATTTAGAATTGTTTCGTAACTGCACAAACTTTGATGCAAAATGGGTCGAATCGGTGCAATTAATGCACAAGTTCATGCAACGAAGTCGCGTTGAAATTGTTCAAAATGAATGCACCCGATCCACCCTATTGGACCCCCAAACTCATATTTTGGGGCAATTAGGACCGTTTCGTAACTGCCCAAACTTCGATGCAAAACGGATCGAACTAGTCCAATTAATGCACAAGTTCATGTAACGAAGTCATGTTGGAATTTTTCGCAACGAACGCACCCAATCCACCCCATTGGACCCCAAACTCATGTTTTGAGGCGTTTCAGACCGTTTTGTTACTACACGAACTTCGATCCAAATTGGGCTCAATTGTTGCCTTTGATGCACAAGTTCGTGCAATGAAGTTGCATTGGAATTTTTCGCAAAGAACGAACCTGATCTATCCCATTGGACCCCAAACTAATTTTTGCGGCATTTCGGACTATTTCATTACTGCCCGAACTTTGGTGCAAAATGGGCTGAATTGGAGCAATTAGGGCCCGATTGGTTTCAGGGTGTGCCCAGCCTGCATCGCATGACAGAACCAGGCTCGCCATAGCCAGGCGCGACACATGCAAGGGTGGCATGTTTGGTTGCTAGGATGGCTTTAGCTAGCCGTCATTGAGCTAGTGATTGGTTGCATGGATCCATGGAAATTTCATTGTAAAATGTCTGTAGCCGGGAGCCTAGCTCCGGAGAGCCAGGCCCGAGGCCTCCCCCTGCACGCAACTAGCCAGGCTCGCTGGATACCGCGCAAAACCAATCAGCCCATCCTCGCATGCGGAGAGCCTAGTTGGCATGCTGTTTGGGCACCCAATCAAACCCTTAATGCACAAGATCGTGCAACGAAGTCGCATCGGAATTTTTTGCAACGAACACACCCGATCCACACTATTGGACCCCAAACTAATGTTTTGGGGCGTTTTGGACTGTTTTATTACTGCACGAACTTCAGTGAAAAATGGGCTGAACTGGAGCAATTAATGCAAAGTTCGTGCAACGAAGTCGCGCCAGAATTTTTTGCAACGAACGCACCCAATCCACCCCATTGTACCCCGAACTCATGTTTTGGGGCATTTCGTACCATTTCATTACTACATGAATTTCAGTGCAAAACGAGCCAACTGGTGCCTTTACTACCCAAGTTCGAGCAACGAAGTCACGTCAGAGTTTTTTTTGAACAAACTTAGTCGTTCCACCCTATTGGATCCCGAACTCATATTTTGGGCCGTTTCTGACCGTTTCGATACTGAACGAACTTCGGTGCAAAATGGTTTAATTGGTTCCTTTAATGCAAACTTCGTACAACAAAGTGCGTCAGAATTTTTTGCAATGAACGCACCCAATCCACCCCATTGGATCCCAAACTCATGTTTTGGTGCGTTTTGGACCGTTTCGTTACTGCACGAACTTCGGCGCAAAAAGGGCCGAACTGGAGCAATTAATGCACAAGTTCGTGCCACGAAGTCATGTTGGAATTTTTTGCACCGAACGCAACTGATCCACCACATTGGACCCCAAAATCATGTTTTGGGGCGTTTCTAACCGTTTTGTTACTGCACATACTTTGGTGCAAAATTGGCCGAGTAGGTGCAATTAATACACAAGTTCATGCAATGAAGTCGCATTGGAATTTTTCGCAATTAACGCACCCGATCCACCCATTAAACCTCAAACTCATATTTTGGGGCGTTTCGGACCGTTTTGTTACTGCACGAACTTCGGTGCAAAATGAGCCGAACTAGAGCAATTAATGCACAAGTTCGTACCACGAAATCGTGTCGGAATTTTTTGCATCGAACGCAACCGATGCAACCCGTTGGACCCCAAAATGATATTTTGGAGCATTTCGGACCGTTTCGTTACTGCACGAACTTCAGTGCAAAAAGGGCCGAACTGGTGCCATTAATACACAAGTTCGTGCAACATAGTTGCGTCAAAAGTTTTCGCAACGAATGCACCCGATTCACCCCATTGGACCCCAAACTCAAATTTTTGGGCGTTTCGGACCGTTTTATTACTACGCAAACTTTGGTGCAAAATGGGCTGAACTGGTGCGTTTAATGCCCAAGTTTGTAGAACAAAGTCGTGTCGGAATTTTTCGCAACGTACGCTCCCGATTCACCCTATTGGACCCCAAACTCATGATTTGGGGCGTTTCGGACCGTTTCGTTACTACATGAACATCGGTGCAAAATGGGCCAAACTGGAGCAACTAATTTACAAGTTTGTGCCACGAAGTCGTGTCGACATTTTTTGCAACAAACACAACCGATCCACCCCATTGGACCCCAAAATCATGTTTTATGGCATTTCCGACCTTTTGATTATTGCAAGAACTTCGGTCCAAAATGGTTCAAATAGGTGCAATTAGTCCACAAGATTGTGCAACAAACTTGCGTTGGAATTTTTTGCAATGAACGCACCAGATCCACCCCATTGGACCCTAAACTCATATTTTGGGGTGTTTCGGACTATTTTGTTACTACTTGAACTTCGATGCAAAACGGGCCGAAGTGGTGCCTTTAACGCATAAGTTCGTGCGACGAAGTCGTGTTGGAATTTTTTACAACGAATGCACACGATCCACCCCATTGGACCCCAAACTCATATTTTGGGGCGTTTCGGACTGTTTTGTTACTGCACGAACATCAATGCGAAATGGGCCAAACTGGAGCAATTAATGCACAAGTTCATGCAACGAAGTCATGTTGGAAATTTTCGCAACGAACGCACCTGATCCACCCCATTGGACCCCAAACTCATGTTTTGGGGTGTTTTGGACTATTTCGTTACGACAAGAACTTCGATGCAAAACGGGCCAAAGTGGTGCCTCTAATGCACAAGTTCGTGCAATGAAGTCGCATCGGAATTTTTCACAACAAACGCATGCGATCAACCCCATTGGACCCAAAACTCATGTTTTGGGACGTTTCGGACCGTTTTGTTGCTCCACGAACTTCAATGGGAAATGGGGTAAACTGGTGCAATTAATGCACAAGTTCGTGCGATGAAGTCACATTGGAATTTTTCAAAACGAATGCACCCAATCCACCCCATTGGACCCCCCCCCAAACTCATGTTTTGGGGCATTTCAGACCGTTTCATTACTGCACAAACTTCGTTGCAAAATGGGTCGAACTGGTGGAAATAATGCACAAGTTCATGCAACGAAGTCGTGTTGGAATTTTTTGCACGAATACCCCCGATCCACCCTATTGGACCCCAAACTCATATTTTAGGGCGTTTCAGATCGTTTCATTACTGCACGTACTTCGGTGCAAATGGGCTGAACTGGAGCAATTAATGCTAAGTTTGTGCAACAAAGTCGCGTCAAAATTTTTTGCAAAGAATGCATCCGATCCACCCTATTGGACCCCAAACTCATGTTTTGGAGTGTTTCAGACCATTTCATTACTGCATGAACTTCGATGCAAAACGGGTCGAACTGGTGCCTTTAATGCCCAAGTTCAAACAACGAAGTCGTTTCGGAATTTTTCTCAACGAACGCACCCGATCCACCCCATTGGACCCCAAAATCATGTTTTGAGGCGTTTCTGACTATTTCATTACTACACAAACTTCAGTGCAAAATAGGCTGAACTGGAGCAATTAATGCAAAGTTAGTGCAACGAAGTCGTGTCAGAATTTTTCACAACGAACGCACCCGATCCGCCCCATTGGACCCCAAACTCATGTTTTGGGGCATTTTGGACAGTTTCATTACTACACGAACTTCAGTGCAAAATGGGTCGAACTAGTGCCTTTAATGCCCAAGTTCGAGCAATGAAGTCGCGTCGGAATTTTTCTCAACGAACGCACCCGATCCACCCCATTAGACCCCAAACTCATGTTTTGGGCCGTTCCTGACTGCTTCATTACTACATGAACTTCGATGCAAAATGGCTGCAATGGTGCCTTTAATGCAAAGTTCGTACAACAAAGCTGCATTGGAATTTTTTGCAACGAACGCAATCCATCCCATTGGACCCCAAACACATACTTTGGAGCGTTTCAGACCGTTTTGTTGACATTATAGCCTACTCGATTAAGTAGATTCCAATTTCTCAAAATTGTGGCAGTACCAACCTGAATTACACCGGCTCAAGTACGCAAGTTCTCTCTTTAGGGCTCCAATCGTACTTCAAACGGTGTAACCCCTTGGCCTGTCGAGTAATGTCCCGATAAACCACCGAAAATAGGATCAAACAAGGTACCTCGCACGAGGGTAAGTCCAGAGATACAATCGCCATCATATTTTACATCACAGGTATTTATATTACAGGAGTTGTCAAAAGTAGTATAAGTTCCAACTGATGGAAAATTATTACAAACCAGTTTAAGGTTTCAAGTCTATGGCAGCGGAATTTAAAAACGCGACAACTATACATGTCGCCAGTACGGACATCATGCTAAGCCCTGGCATGACATCACTCGGTAGGTTCAGTGTTGGTCGGGGACGGGTCCCATTCCACGGACCAACCATCGGGAAGAGCATAGTATCGTGGCATGGTAAGAGTAGGGTCTTCAAAGACATTACCTGAAATAAAGTCATATTGCAAGACTGAGTACTCTAATACTCAGCAAGGCTTACCCGTTTCATGGTATACTTAGCCATGTAACTAGACTCATGAAGGCTTGAAATGGTTCTGGGTTTAATTTCAGCGGAAAATGCAACAAGGAGTGTGAATTAGTTTTCATATTTTAGCTTTCAGATTCTAGTTTCATTAACCATTCTAGGTAAGCATCTATACTAGACAAATAAGGTAGAGATTAGCATCCATCAAGATTATTCCAACAATAGTTACAGTTCTTACTCTATGTGGCAGAAGGAATAAGCAGTCTCAATCTCCACAAGAAACGGACGATTCTGAATCGAATTTCATAACCTTGCAAGGATAAACCTAACTCACACGCTTGGAACATCCGAAGATCATGTCAGACCCGGGACCATGGGGCTGTGTACATCAAGGAGTCCATATTGGGCTAGGGGATAGGACGTGTCCTGTACCTTATTTATGTTGTATTCTACCCGCATGCAGAGTAGAACTAGTCGATACAGAAGGAAACTACTCGAGTTGTACTTGAGTACGATTCCTAAGCTAGTATCAGGCTAGGATTCATGTAACCCTGTCTCCCCGGATATATAAGGGCGGGCAGGGACCCCCTCAAAACAAGACATCATCAGATCAACATCAAGGCAATACAAACCATCATACAGGACGTAGGGCATTACGCATATTGCGGCCTAAACCTGTCTAAATCTTGTGTTGTCTGCACCTTCGAGTTCCTGATCTCGGCGCATCCCAACCCAAAACCTACCACCCTGGGAATACCCCTCGGTGGGCAGCTGGATAAAACCCGACAGCTAGCGCGCCAGGTAGGGGTGCGCATCAGAGATCCGCTGGAGAACTCGATGGCTATTTTCAGGTTCCCCAGTCCCGTGCTCCCTGAGGGCACAACTTTTGTTTTTGGCTCATGGGTCTGCGTCGCCAACGGCGCAGGCGGATTTCATCGGCACATCGTCAATGACACCATCAAGCTAAGAACACTCCCCGAGAGGCTCGACAATTTCGTCGACAATCTCGGCGAATCGCCGTTTTTTGATTCTGCCAGGGAAACCGAGGCAGAGTCTGTCACTACTATTCCTTTTTCCACGTTATGGATCAGGGCCACCACAAGCGACTGTAGGACCGTACGCACACCAATTGTGCAGGACATACATCTGTACCGCGACTACATGATCGTACTCCTGTCTGCTATGCGGAACGTACTCCCACACATCGGTGCGTGTGTACAACAAAAACTAAAATAATCGAGTGGTGGAGACATGTCCATTTGCCGGGCCAATCAGGTACTAGGCTTACCGCTTTACCATATTTCACGGCATGTGGCTAGTACTTCAAACGCTTAGCCACCACTACCACACACTGCAACCTTATCAACTTTTATCAACATGGACGGGGCAAACTTCTAGGTCATGTTATTGCATATGACCCTGTCCATGATCCTTATAGAAATTGCGGAATGGTAAACATTCAACTCCTATATCACGCGAGTGACAGGAAATCACTCAACTTCTGCCGGTCCTATTAGCAGAGCATCTACGCGATAAAAACTCGGGTACAATACATTGGATTCCTAGGATTTATGCATCTAGGGTTTCATGTCAATTCTTAGACTTAATGCAAGGTATATAATACATAAGTATAAAATTATAATAAATTGAAATACTGGGTTATGCATCGGGGCTTGCCTTTACTGGTGGGGCTGGAGTCAGGGATGTTAGTATTATTATCTTCCGAACTTTGGTTCGGGGCTTCAGATAATCCCTTGGTGACGTTCACTTGGTCTTCAGAAACATCCTCTGCAGACTTCTGGGAGATCTTGTAGGTACCGTTTGCGGAAGTAGTCGTATCTACATGCAATGCAATATCACATTCAAAGTATGCACACAAAACTATCTTAATTCACGATAAAGTTGCAATCTAACACGCGTTTAACATTTTACTCATATAACAACTAAAAAGATTTGGAACTAATCTTAGATAGAGTTTTAGGTGGACAACTTAATTAAAATTAGCTACTTGTTGAAGATTACAACAGAGCCGATTGGAAACAACAGGGGTTTAGCTGATAGAATTGGTAAAGAAGGGAGCTATCTACACAGTTTTAGGAAATCTGCTGATTTCTGTTTGGAAGAGAAATTGGCAGGAGCGGTCTCTGTATATGAGCAGAAGAGATTAGCCGATTTGGGTTCACCTGAGGTCAAATCGGCTGATATGGAGAGGAACATTGAAGGTACAGTGCTTCAAGGATAGAGCAAGAAAGGATCTTGCCGATTGGATCTAGTTATCAGCATGTTTTTGCCTAACTGAGGGTTGGTGTATCGGCTTGCCTTAGTCGACAAGGGTGCATTAGGTTTAGCCGATTGATGTGCTTTGGTCATGCCTAACAGAGGTGTGTCTACTATGCTATCTTACTGATCTAGAGTTGTGTATTTTGGCCTATGTAGCCAATTGATAGGTGCATCGGTTTCCTAATTGATCGATGAAAGCATCGATTATCTTAGCAGAGGGGTGTTTCCTAAAGCAGCTGTGTCTTAACTGATCTGTGTGAGTATCGGCGCATTCAGCTGATTGGTGGGTCGGCTGTGTAGCCAGTCTTCATCCTTAATGTTCTCCTATATTTACTGGGGTATCGTCACACCCGATTTATAAGAACATAAACCGAGCAATCATATATGCGCCAGGATCAAGTCACGCATATATATAACAGAATCATCAAGATATCACAACACGTATCTTGAAATAAAAGCGTATAAATTATAAATGAATATCTTTATTACAACTGAATCAAGAATCAGTTCAAGGAGTGCGGAAGCGTAAAATAAATACAGGAAGAATAGGGCGCGACAGGGACGTCGGCTGGGAGACAACGCCTAGAAATCGTCAAGTCCGCTGATGTAGTTCCACGTTGCCTGGTACTGAGCAGCAGTCGAAAATATCCCGAAGAGAACAGAAGAGTAGAGGAGACAAGTGTGAGTATACAACTTGTACTCAACAAGTATAACACGAATTATGAGGCTCTAAGGTTAGCTGACTCAATTGCATTAGCTTTTAATCTTGGCAAATTTTTATTAAAGCTATTTACTACAAGTGGATAAATTACCATAACCCAAGTTACATAATACTTAATCAAAATTAATCATGAGACTACTGAAAACCAAGCCAAACCACCAAAGGTAAGCCCCACTAATCAGACGGAGGATCTGGGCCGCTCATGACCGTGAGCACGGCTAGTATACCAGTTTTACACTCTCGAGAGGTTGCACAACTTTACCCACAAGTCGTGAGCTACGCTAGTTGTTCATCACACTTACTTAGGTGAGATGGCTAGCAAGCGCACTACAAGACCGCTACAAAGGATCACGTTAGTAAGTTGTAACCGCTAAGGTTTCTGGATCAGCAACAATGGGGCCCACCTCACGGGGGTACAAGACACACAGCACAGACCAAGCCGGAGGAGCAGGGACCATTGAAGCTTACCACCCCTCTTGCCCCGCAGGTAAGTTACTCCCGAACTAAAATGACCTAATTAGTAAGTCAAGACCGTCCCATTCCAGTCTTGTGGTTGCGCAGTTGTCCCAGGTTGTCGCTCTATGAACCGATCCTTATGGAGAGTGGCCAACCAAGCACTAAGCACCGTGCTGGCCCCCTAAACCATGTTTCTAACAAAAACATATTTTAAGGAGACGTGAGCCGCTCAAGCACACAGCACAGAGGGCCACTCTCAGAATCATGTTGCATATACCATTAATCAAATTTAATTAAAAAGGACCATAATATGTGAGAGCGCAGCACCTAGCACAACTAACCAAAATGCAACCCAAGGTATTATGTAAAGTATGAAAGTGGCTAGAAAATCCTTATAGGCATACAGTATTAAAATGCAGTATGAAATTGTATTTAAAGTGATAGGTTGTTCATGTTATACTTGCCTTCCTCAAAGTTCTCTTGCTGCTGCTCAAAGGGCTATGAAGAAGGTGGCTCCTGGTACTCCTCCGATGGCTCAACGTCTACTCACGATCGCAACGCCAAAACATGGTCCAGCACATACACATACATGCAAACAAAGACAAAAGATAAGAAATAGTACAACAATACAATAAGACAGCACACAAAACTAAGCTAAAACTATTCTACGCATTACAACGATCGCGTGAGCGTGAAAACCACCTAAAACGGAGCTAAGACGCGAAAACTAGGGTTAAAACAAGGTCCAAGGGCTTTTCTGTGAGAAATCAGAGCTTCCAGGGGGGTTCTGGGCAAAAACCAGGGACCTAAACATAATTAAAGGTTAGACACAGGGTCTAACATGCAAAACTACCAGGACTGGACTGCTGGTTCAATTTCCAAAAAGCTCAGGGGCCTAAACAATAAAAACAGGACCTAATTGTAATTACTTTTGAACTAGAGGTGGACTGCGGGTTGTTTTCGGGAAAATCCAGGGGCTCCTTAACAAAATAGCCAGGCCGAACTGGTATCTTCTATTCTGAATCATTGGATCAAGATCTGGCGGCTCTGATTTACTCTTAGCACGATCTAATCTCGTCCATCCGCCTTGGGATCCCACGGCTCGGGGCAAATGGACGCACGGGCGGCAGAGCGGTCGCCGGAATCCCCTTTCCGCGGCGGCACCTCACCGGTGTTGGCCAAACTTGGCCGTCCGGGCTCCATTTCGGACGAGGTCTAGCCCGAGAGGAAGCTCGCGGCACGCGTAACCCACCTGGGCGGTTGGCACGGGTCTACAATGGCTGTGGCGGCGCGCTCGGTGGCGGGGCGGATCGGTGCGGCGGCGCTGGCCGGTGCGCACGCGTTCGGGCTGCTCGGGCTCGGAGCATTTGCGAATAGGTACTGGGTGCATGCACGGTGCTAAGCAAGCCGGAAACAGGGCACGCCCGACGGTGCAGGGGGCTCGCCACGGCGGCCTGCGGTTCGGCACGGCTGCGGGCACTGGTGAGCGGCGGTCCGGCCGTTGCGGGGACCTAGGAACCACAACACCTATCGCAAAAAGGTCCTGGGAAAGATGGGATGCTCACCGAGGCTAGAATCGGCTGGAGGCACAGCGGAACTGCCGATCCACGGTGGAGCAGAGGCGGCTCCGTTGAGCTTCAATGCGCGGCGGCGGCTAGGGTTCACGGGCGCTTCGGTGGGTTAGGGTCCATAGGCGTGTGCGGGGCCAATTAAGGGCTGGAGCGGGATCTGGGCGTGCATGCCCGGGCTGGCGCGGAAATCACGGCGGTGACCTTGGCATGCGGAGGAGGCAGATCGCGCACAACGGCCTCGCGCGATATTGGCTCGGGTGGTGGGACTTCTAGAAAGAAGGGGGAGGCTCGGGCGCTGGCTGGGGTGCGGGCTCAGGCCGGGTCCAGCACGGTGGAGCGGTCCCAGGTGCAGGTGGTGGAGCGGTCCCAGGTGCAGAGGTGCGGCCAGGCGGAGCGGTCAGCGGAGCAGAGAGCAGCGTGAGGAGGAAGGGGAAAGAGCTGACGGGCGGGCCCGGAGCATCAGTGGGCGATGTGGAATGGAGAGCGAGCAAGCTGGGCCTCAGCGCGGGTGGGCCGAGCTGGCGTGCGTGAGGGGGAGAAAAAGAAGAGAGTGGGCCGCAGGGAGAAGGGGCCAGGTGAGCGGGAAAGGAAGAGAGAGGGGAAGTGGGCCTGCGCGGGGGAAAGGGCCGGCCCAAGGGGGAGAGGGGAGGCAGGTCGGGCTGGGCTTGCTGACTGCCTTCTCCAAATTCCTTTCCTTTTTCTTTTCTACTCCTTCTGAAACTCAAATCTATTTGAATTCAAATGAACTTTTGAATTCAAACCCTGTGCGTTCATTCCAATAAAACATATGCACCAGCATGAATGCACAATCATGTTGTTCCTAAAATAAATTTTATTTCTTTGTATAATTTAATTAGGACAATAAATCTTTAGAAAATTAATGGAGCCAATTTAAATCCATTATAAATCTTGGAAATTTATATTAGGGTGTTACAAAAAGTTGTGTAGCTGATTGTCCTACTCTACACTAACTGTGCTTAACTCAGATGTGCTTAAGTGTTATCCTAGGTAACTAGGTATGGTTGCATCGGCTTGATTATGTCAGTACAACAATCGATTGACGTACAGCCGATGGGGTCATCTAAACCGAACTCGCTACAGGAACCAGGTGGAACAGAACACTAATATCGGACTAGGCTAAAGAGAAAGTGGCCGATGGGCTTGTGCCGATGGGGGTATGTTCTACAGATGTGCAGCCGATTGGAGTGTGGTTGAGGGTGGGTGACCGATAGGCATATAGCCGATTTCCTAGCCAATAAATCGGCTGATAGAAGTGTGCGGATAAGGATGGGAAAACTAAGGATTGATCGGCCATATTTGACCGATATGGAAAACAACTAGAATTGGCTTGGATCGGCCGATAGCAAGAATCCTAAGATTGTGTGTGCACCTCCAATACATCAACTATGTGCAGCCGATGTAGGACAGAACAAAAGAATTGTATCGGCAGTAGCCGATATTAGAAAGATAACAACCGTATCGGCTAACCAGCCGATGGTAGAAGCATATCAAATGAATTGCATCGGCTGATAGCCATTGCAATGAAACATTATAGATTCAAATGAAACGGATGCTTAGCAGCTGAGCTAATAGCCGACGCCGAAGCATAGCTATAGAGATGTATTAGCTAAGCAGTAGATACACACGAACTAATAAGGATCCTTATATGAAAAGGACCTTAAGGAGACTGAAATCAAGACAAGGATAATGTCTTGATGGCAGGGACATGAGCACTCGTGTGAAAGGATTAACTAAACATCACACATCTCTATCACAAAAATAAGAGCTAACACTACCAAACTTATCAACAATGCAACACGAAAGACATTCTATTTACCAAACATATTATTCACTCTTCTACTGGGCAGTCATTTATTGAGTATAGACTAACTTAATTAGCTACACTAAACAACATGTTTAACTACATAAACCAACTAGGGTTAATTTTATTTTATCCTTATAACTATGGTTTATAACTAACAATCACTAATCTACAGACAAAGTGTGGCATTAAAATTATTATGCTACACAGATCCAACATAGACCATTTTACTCTATACAACCAGACTAATTATATTAAACATCACTATTAACTTTGTTAACAAGTCAATTAGATTACTATTATTAATTAATAATTTTAGCTGGTGATTAATTAAACAAACCCTAAACTAGAAATGTATATTAATTTTATAAAAATTAATGTACACAAAAATTTTAGAAACAAAATTAATCTAAAAGTTTCAGAATATTTTATATAGTAAACAAATTATAATTATTATGCAAATCAAATCAGGTATAAAATATGAATCATTTTTATAGATTGATCTACTGAAATTTTAAAGATGAAAATTTTACTAGAGCTAAGTTGATCTGTATCTAAGCTACTGTAAATTTATCAAAATTTTATCTTCACAGAAACCATGCCACAAAAGACAAAAACAACACTATTATATTAAGATCTATTTATATCAGGAGTTATACATAGGATCTTGTACTGAAACTTTGTGAGCATATTACACTACTCAAGAGAAACTCCTCAAAATATTTTCATAATTTTTCATGAACTAAAGATATTGTTCATGAATTCTTCTTTGAAAATAAGCACAAATTCATAACTTGGGCTACAGCCTATTATTAATTCTAATACTTTTACTATGGATTACATATGCAAAAGGGAAGTTAGAGTATAAGTTTCAGATACAAATACTAACAGAAACATCCTTGACTAAAATCTAAGCATTTTATCAACATACAATAAAGGTACTCGAATTTCTAAGCAATTGAGCTGTAAATAACTCAAAACTTTTACACAGAGCCACACATAGGACATACAACCTAAGTTCCAAAACTCAATCACAACACATGCCTATAACATGAGATATAATTAAAACACTCATTTCCTAATATTTAATCTACATCAGAAAATACACATATATAGTTCAAACTCACTATATAAAAGTAGTCGAATTTGACTTAAGGAATCAAACAAAACTAGTTTGACATTTTTCCGAATTTGCTACAAATTTCTATGAATTTTCAAAGTTCACTGAAACAGATTTGAAAGGTTCAGACTATTTTGCAGAAAGGACCCTAGAACTTTTTTGAATCAAAGCAATATAGTCCTTGACCTTAGGAAAAACAAAGAACAGGGAGAAGGACGGCGGTGTTTCGGCGAAGGGAGTCGCCGGCGGCGAGGGTGAAGGTGCTAGGAAGATCCAGTGGGTCATGGCGAACCTTGGGGTAGCCTTTGTTGGGGAGGAGAATGAGCGGAGGGTGGCTTCCCGCGGCGAGCAGGATCGGTGGCGAGAGGAGCTCAACGGTGGCGATGTTCCGGCATGCTGGGGGTCGAAGAGGCTCGGTGAGGTGGTCCAGGAGCTTCCTCGAGGTGATGTGGTCCTGCTTGAGTGATCGGCGAGGGGTAGGAGCTGCTGGACGGCCGGGTCGATGGGGAGGCCGAAGCGGCGGCGGAGGAAAGTCGATGGCGAGCGTAGTGGGATGATCTAGTGAGGGATTTGCGCCGAGGTGGGGTCGGGGAGCACCAGTAGGAAGTGGAGAAGCTCGGCAGGGGGTCGAGGAGAGTGGGGACGGGCTGATGATGGCTTGTCACACCCTAAAATATTTAATTTTAGGATGTGACTATCTTTTACAATGAGTTCATCTATAAATAGGATTTTTCGAGAGTTTTCAGAATTTTTCTATCAATTATTTTATTTATCCAAGAGCTAGATCCATTTTTTTACTTGGAAAGCTCTAAAATTCTTTTTCATGAGTCCCAAATATTTTATTTGGAATCCTCGTGATCCAAATTACCTCTCGAGTTTTCCTCGGAATTTTTTGGATTCTTTCGGATATATTTTTCGTGGGTTGAAATATTCATCTGGACTTTTCTAGATTTATTTTAAACTTGAAAATTGTTCTAAAAAATATTTCTATTTTGATTCTCATCATAGTCGGACCGAGCCGTATCTTGTTGTACATCCTTTTAATCTTGTCTTCTTCGAGTCCTTAATATGCTCCATCGAACTCCCGATTCTTTAATCTTCCTTCCCGATCAAATCTCGCTCGAAATGAAATCGTGCCTCGACTTCGGCATTTTCCTGTGATACTTCGTTATCGTCAACATCAGCTTTGGTAGCTGCCGTCACGCAAGAGTCAGGCCATGTCGACTCGGTGTTCCCTAAGCATGAACGTCTATAATTCGGTGGCCACATCTGGACCGGTCATGTGCGTCTCGCTCTTCGCGTGCCTGTGCCGCACCTACCGGCCAAGCCTGCTATCTCGTCGTTACAGTTTCAGACATCATCTTGTCACCGGACGGCTCCTGTTGCTATCCTCGGCATGCACTAGCCCGACCGTCCGTGTTCAATAAAATGTGCAGCCGCTCAATCTTTCTCTATCTCATTCTATCCGCGATCGATCCTCGCTCTCAACCGGCCCATCGGTTTGCACCGGTGTGGTTCCACCTCCCCGTCTTTCTTCTTTCCGCGGCCCAGTTCAGCGTTCCAGGCCTGCACCAACACCAAATGAATCTTCTCGGCCAGCCCAGGTTTCTCTCGGCCCATAGATGAAATTGTTCTGGCCCACGACCGAGCCCCTCAGCCTCCCACCATTTTTCCCTGCTCGCTAAACCCTCCTGCGTGTCTTATAAATCCTCGCGTAACCCTAGTTTCCTCGCATCATCTCCTGTGCAGCACCATCGCATCCTTCTCCCTGAGCGCCCAGGCCCCTCCTGATCTATCTCCTCCAGGCGCCCTACGCCCTGCCTTTTTTCCCCTGCGCCCAGACCTGGGAGCCGCAGCAGCGTGCACTGGCGTCGCCGGAGCCCCTGCCCTGCTACAGCCAATGCCGTCCCTCCCTCCTGCACCTGCGTGCACCACCAGAATGCCGCCAGCCCCTGTGCGCACCCTGCACTCCCCCCTGCACCGCCCCTGCCCAACTTTGTCGCCCAGAAACACAGGACGGGCAGAGCCGCTGCCGTCCGATTCTGCACGTCACCAGGGTGCCGCCCCCTCCCTCCTGCACGCCGAACCCCTGCAGCCGCGGCCCCCTGCAGGCCACCACCCCAAATAGAGCCATCATTGCAGCTGCCGCCATGAACAGACCGCAACCATCACGAACAGAACAGCCACCGTGATCTTCCTCCGCGAAATTCGATCTCTACGATGCATCCCCGTGGTAAGTTAGGTATGGAATCGAATCCTCTCGTCATCCTCTTTCATTTGCACCGCTCCTTGCGCTCTCCCATGCCGTAAATCGATGGGAATTTGAGAAATTGCAGCCGCCGGCCACCATTGGGGCTGTTTCAAGCTTTTTGCAGATTGGTCCGTGGAAGATTCTGTAGTTATCGTGTAAATTTCTGTGTCTAGCAAAAATTGCAGAAAACCCCCTAGATCTTTTCCATCTTCTCAATCCAGCCCCACCATAGAATTTTTCAGATCTAACCCTAATCTTTTCTGTATTTGCAAGAGCTATTTCCTGAGTCTAGTATTTCTTTTCTGCTAACCCCTAAAAGCTATAGTTAATTACGTATAGGTCCCTGCAGCGCTGTTTTATGCATAGTTTCCACGTTTTAGATCCGTTTCGATCCGTTCTTTTTGCGTTAGTCTTCTAAAATCCTAAGCTATCATTTACTAGTGCTGTTGTACCATAATTCCTGTTTTTAAAATTAGATATCAATTTAATTTGAATAATATCCTCTCATCTAGTTTTCCGAAATAAAATCCAATTAAGTGTTTACTCCGGTTTTCATAATTAATGTTAACTTGATTAATATCAACTGAAATGTGTTTGTAATTTAATTTTTTTAGTTCAACTCGAATCATAAAGTTATGCATTTAGATGTTCTCATAAGTTTTCTTTTCTAATTAATTATTTAATTAGTGTAATTTATACATAGATAATTGTATATAAAATTTGACTAAGTTCTATTTCGTCTTTATAAATGCAAGTATAATATGAGTTAATTATAATTAGGGATAATCTCTTTTATATCTTTTACATTAGTTTTCTAAATTAAAATAAATAAAATCCTATCATTCTTTTATTTCTTTTATAATATAAATCTTCCCAAAGCTGTATCTTTTCAACCCTAGCTCCGTTTTCCGCGTTTCTTTCTTTCTCGTGACCGTAGCAACGAGCCCTATTCTTTAGTACGCTCTTTTAAAGCTTTTCTTTTGTTTGCCGTATCTGTTCTTAGTCGTTCTTGTTTGTTTGCTTGCTTGTATACTTCGACCCGATGCTTGTGTGACGTTAGAAGGAGCGTGATCGAAGAGCTTTGAAGAATTAGAGTTTCAAGAACAAGAATTGAAGACTCTGAGCAGCTATTCTCTAAAAGAAAGGTAAGTGTTTCCTTGATCATGCTTTTGTCCTAATAATGACAATAAATATAACTTTTTCTTTATGCATGCATGTGTCCTAATTTTGATGGATCCTAATTAAGGATACGCCTAGTCTTTATGATCATTCCTTGTCAACCTAGGTTTTACCTTTATATTGGGTAGCTATTGCTTAGTTTCTATAACTGGTTCCGGTTTGGGAATAATTTATAACCATGATGAGAACAATGATGATGCTACACCTGTTTTATCCATGTTCATGCTCTTTGTGTTGTTGATCACAAGATCATATGTTTTAGTTGGAACATGGAGAACCACCCAGAAAAATAGTACAACCACAATACTATATGGCTCTGGTCTTGGCTAATTAATTAGAGACTCTAGCTTATGATAATCTTACCGAAAGGGCAAGAGGGGTTGCATCGACGGGGTATAGCTCGGTCCTTTTGAGGCACATGGCTATGTGGTCCTTAGCTAAGGTATTTCCTCATTAGGGAGGGTTATGACCGCTTTGACTTGAAATCTTAGCGGATTATCATAAGTTAGAGAATCTTTGTAAAGGCCTCGTAGTGAATCCCTTGCCACTCACCTCGGAAGTGTTTAAGAGGCTAGCTACCTCGGGCAAATCGGGAGACACGAATTGTGGGTAAAGTGTACAGCCTCTGCAGAGTGAAAACTGATATATCAGCCGTGCTCACAGTTAAGAGCGGCTTGGACCCTCACATGATAATTGAACTTGAAGATGAATTAAATCGTGGACCATGGTTATGGTTGTGGTTATGGTTATGCTTATGCTGTATCTCTTCTCTCTCTTTTAATGTGGGTTTTGGTATGAGCTTATATCTTAGTAATCAGGTGCTAATAAAACTTGACCAACTAAAATTGCTTATCGCAGTAAGCCAGTCAGCCTTTCCTTGATTTTGGCCTTCATGTTATATATTTCCCAATACTTGCTGAGTACCAACCATAAGTGCACTCACGCTTGTTATAATTGCTGCTCAGAGAAGAAAGTGATGTGAAGTCTTTTGAAGATGATGCTGAGTTCTAGGCCTGCGGAACCCCCGGTCAATTGCCTGTGAAGTTTGGAGTCTTCGTTTTTAGGATAAGCTGTATAACTCTGATAATCTTTATAGTCTTTTAATTCTCTTTTCGTGATACTGTTACTGATTATTCACTAATGAAGTCACTATATGTATGGAACTTGATCCTGGCATACATATAGTTATGCATTCAGTTTTGTCTTTAAAAAACCAGGTGTGACATGGCTACCCACGGCGAACAGGGGCGGCAGCAGCCATGGCACACGGTGGTTCAGTTCAAAGAAGCAGAAGAAGGAAGGAAGGAAGAGGAGGGCAAGAGCAAAAGAGCAACGGATGGCACTTGTTTGCGGGCTTAAATAGGAGGAGGAGGGCAGGGGCACGGCACGGGCGACAGCGGTGGCACGGCGGTGGTAGGGGCAGCATAGAGCCCGCAGTGAAGAAACAGAGGAGGAAGAAAAGGGGAATGCATCCGGGGACTTTTCTGCAATTACAGAAAATACAGGGATCTCATTGTAAACCAAGTTTTCCCACTATTCTAGAGCTCAAAAGAAAAAGTGTTTAAAATAAAAGTTGAGCAACTTTTCAAATCCTACAACTTTGGTTTAGAGTTTAAATTCAAAAACTCAAAGAATGAAGTGTTAATTTAAAACCTTGGACTAAAATCAAAATTATAATGTTTTTATCCTAAAGGGTGTAAATTTCATAACATTTAGGACCTAAATGCAAGTATTTATGATAGGATGACTCAAGCATTTATGACAGGATGACTCAAGCATTTATGACATGTCATGATGACTTGCACCTTTTTACACTTTAGCCCTTAGTAACTTTAAAAGTTACTTTTATAATTCAACTACTTGCATAAAAGGGCTTGTACTTTTGTAAAATTACATAAATACCCTTCACTTATTTTGAAGTTACCTCCTATCCAATTACATTTTGCAAAAATAACCCTAGTTTTTTCCGTAATTATAAAAATACCCTTTTGACTTGCATTTAAGTTTTGAAAAGCTTCACATAAACACATACAAGCTTTACACTAGCAAGCACGTATTTCGCACTAACAAGTAATGTGCCTAACTTACAAGTACTTGAAGTGTCACAAAAATGAAGGGATCAAACGGGGCCTTATGGTACATGGAATGGTCCTGTAGGATGAACTAATCCAAATTGCTTCGGAAAAGTGTCTCAATCCATTCGACCATTCCTCCCTCATGTCCTCCTTGAGAAATGTTTTATTGGGAGGATTGGGAAGAGAAGGAGGTACCGTGGGCCTGAGGGAAGGTTCTGTCAACGGATTTCTGAATTGAGAGATATGGATAGAAGAAGGTTCCTTCTAGCAGAGATGATTTGTGGTATTCCTAAGATTTTCAAAAGGGTCATCCTCGTATTGGAAAGTGAACTCCAAAGATTGAATTTCTTCTTGCTTCAGTGTTCGTGGTTCGGAGAGGCTCAATAGAGGAATCTTTGGATGTGGAGGGTAAAGGCTCAAATTTGACTGTTGAGGGTCTCTCATGGCTTAACTTGGATTTCTCGGGGTTCGTTATGATCAGTACGGGAGGAAGAATCTTCTAAAAGGCTATCTAGAAATTTCCTTCCTTCTATCGGAGTTTTGTGTGCAAACGAACTTCCAGCAATGATGTCGAGAGCTAGGGCAGCTGCAAAAGATGTGCAAAGATATATCATCGGGTATAGATCAGTCTAGGCTTGATGCCAAAAGGTGTGAGAATCTAGCCAAAGGTGCACCTATGGACTCCTTCTCTAATTATTTAAAAGCAAGGATGTCACTTCGGAGAGAGGCTATGTGGGATAAAGAAGAGAATGAGTGACAAAAGTAATCTCGAAGCTCTTCCTAATCACCGTTCACACTCCTCACGTTGTGAGTGTACCATTGTTCCACCTTCTCCATGAGAGAGAAAGGGAACAACTTCCACCTCAAGGTTTTTTGTGTCATGTCTGAGATTACCAAGCACCAACACAGCTCCTCGAACTCTTGCAAATGATGATGGGGATCTTCATTAATATCTCCAAAGAAAGGTCTATTTTGAACCATGGCTATAAGGCTGGGGCGGAGTTCACAGCTAGTAGATGAAGATGACGATGGCTCTAAGAACTCGCCCATGGGAGCAAAAAGGTATGGATAAGGATAACCTTTCATGGGTAGCGGGGGTGAAGGTAAAGGAAATGTAAAAGAGAGGATACATGAGTAAACTAGATTCGAAGACAAGTAAGCAACCGTTCCACACCAACGGCGCTAGAAATGCTTGTTGGTATTTCTTAACGATCAGGAATGAATCCGCAAGCGCACGGATATACCACTGTAGCACTTCACCTGGAGAGTATTCATGGTATCGTATATTTCTCAGGGAACGGAGGTGTAACGGTCTGCTAGTGTAACAAACTAATGTAAAATTTCAAGATTTATAATGAATTTTATTTGGCTCTAGTAATTTTCTAAGGATTTATTTTGCCTAGCTTGCATTTAATCTAATTAAATTACACAAGTAATTAAAAATTTATTTTTAGGTTCAACATGATTGTGCATTCATGCTGGTGCATATGTTTTATTGGAATGAGTGCACAGGGTTTGAATTCAAAAGTTCATTTGAATTCAAATAGATTTGAGTTTCAAAAGGGTTAGAAAAGAGAAGGGAAGGAAATAAAAGAACAAACCCTAGATCCCAGCCCAGGCAGCCCATCCCGGCCTGCTTCCTCTCTTTCCGTCGGGCCGGCCTCTTCTCCCACGCGCGGCCCACTCCTCTTCCCTCAGCAGCCGCTTGGCCCGCTCCCTTTCTCCTTCTCTCTCTCGCTGACCGCCCGACCCCACCTGGCAGCGCCTTCTTCTTCTTTCCTTTCTCCCTCGTCGCAACACTGGCCGTGCAACGGCCGCCGTGATCCTCGCTGCGTTCCCCAAGCGCACCTCCTCCCGAAATCCCCAGCCTCCCCCTTTAAATGAATCCGCAAACTCCCCTGCGCCCTTATCCCCACGCGTAGCCGCCGCCCGAAGCCCTAGCACCACCGCCCGCCTTGCTCCACCGCGCAGAGCTTCCGGCCTCGCCGTGGACCGGCCGCCTCGCTACAACCCAGCCCCGGCCAATGCCCGCAGTAGCTTCACCGCTCCACCAGGAAGCTTCTCGAGCCAGATATCCTCGACCTTAGTCCTTGCCATGGCCGGAATTGAGCCCGACGCCACCGCAGGTGAAATCCATCCGCCACCTTGATTCCTCGTCACCGGTGACTCTCCGACCTTCCTAACCTCCGTAGCGCCTCCGCAGGAGCACCATGAGTCGACCTGTGGTGATCAGAAGCCCAGACACGCCCTGCGTCAACCTTCTCCACGAGCGCCGCCCGTCCCCACCGTTTGGACCTTGCCGCCGACCAACTTGCGCTGCCTCTCCAGTCAATCCAAGCCCTCGGTGAGCATCAGCACATCCCCTTGATCCTTTTGCGCTAGATGTTGTAGACTTTGGCCCGTTCCTGAGGCTGGAACACCACATGCCGGTGAGCTCCGTCGTGCAGACCCACCTCCGCCATCGCAATCGCGTCCTCGAGCCTCGCCGAGCCCCGCCTTAGCCTCAGGAAGATCACGCATGACGCGCTGATCACGCCAGACCCAAGCCTTGCCCAATTTGACCCCCAAAACACCGTTTACGGTGAAGTCCGGTGAACCCCGAGCCGTGCCGCCGCGAAACAAGGTCGCTGGTGTGTTTCCGCCGCCGCCCGCACGCCCAACCAACCCGAGCCGTCCGATTTGGAACCCACGATCAAGATTAGATCCTACGTACCGCTTCAACCCGAGCTGTTAGATCCAGATCCAGCGGACCAGATCCCCCATGCAGATCGGACCGTCCGATCCATCATTTAGGTTGGACCGTCCGTTCCAGCCGTTCAGATCGGACCGTCCAAACCCCGCCGTTCAGATCGGACCGTCTGATCCAGATCCGACAGCCCAGATTAGAAGATACCCCTTCAGCCATGGCAGTTTTGTTAAAGAGCCCCTGGGTTTCCTTGGAATCAACCCTCGGTCCAACCCAGTTCAAAAGTAATTCCAGTTGAGCCCCTATCTTTGAACCAAAGACCCTGAGCTTTCTAGATTTTGGGTCCGCCATCCAAACCTTGAGTTTTAACACGTTAGACCCTACGTCTATAGTTTAACTAGGTTTAGGCCCTCGGTTTTTGCACAGAAACCCCTAGAACCTTTAGTTTTCTCGTAGAAAAGCCCCTGGACTTGGTTTTAGCTCTAGTTTTCGCGTCTTAGCTCCGTTTTAAGTGGTTTTCATGCTCACGCGATCATTGTAATGTGTAGAATAGTTTTAGCTCAGTTTTGAGTGCTGTTTTATTGTATTGTTGAACTATTTCTTATATTTTGCTATTGTTTGCATGTATGTGCCTCTATGGACCATGTTTTGGACGTTACGATCGTGAGTAGACGTTGAGCCATTGGAGGAGTACCAGGAGCCACCCTCTTCAGACGCGTTTGAGCAGCAGCCAGGAAACTTTGAGGAAGGCAAGTATAACATGAACATCCTATCACTTCTAAATACAATTTCATACTGCATTTTAATATTGTATGCCTATAAGGATTTCCTAGCCACTTCTATCCTTTATATAAATACCTTGGGTTGCATTTTGGATAAGTTGTGCTAGGTGCTGTGCTCTCACATATTATGGTCCTTTCTAATTAAATTTGATTAATGGTATATGCAACTTTATTATGAGAGTGGCCCTCGGTGCTGTGTGCTTGAGCGGCTCACGTCTCGTTAAAATATGTTTTTATAGAAACATGGTTTAGGGGGCCAGCACGGTGCTTAGTACTTGGTTGGCCACTCTCCATAAGGACCGGTTCATAGAGCGACAACCTGGGACAACCGTGCAACCACAAGACTGGAATGGGACGGTCTTGACTCACTAATTAGGTCATTTTGGTTTGGGAGTAACTTACCTGCAGGGCAAGAGGGGTGGTAAGCTTCAATGATCCCTGCTCCTCTAGCTTGGTCTGTGCTGTGTGCTTGTACCCCCGTGAGGTGGGCCCCATCATCGCTGATCCAGAAACCTTAGTGGTTACACCTTACTAACGTGATCCTTTGTAACGGTCTCGTAGTGTGCTTGCTAGTCATCTCACCTAAGGAAGTGTGATGGACAACTAGCATAGCTCACGACTTGTGGGTAAAGTTGTGCAACCTCTCGAGAGTGTAAAACTTTTATACTAGCCGTGCTCACGGTCATGAGCGGCCCAGATCCTCCATCTGATTAGTGGGGTTTATCTTTGGTGGTTTGGTTTGGATTTAAGTAGACTCTTGAGTAATCTTAATTAATTATTCAGTAACTTGGGTTATGGTAATCCACTTGTGGAAAATAGCTATAATAAAATTTGCCAAGATTAAAAGCTAATGCAGTTGAGTCAGCTAACCGTAGAGCCTCATCATTCGTGTTATACTTGTTGAGTACAAGTTGTGTACTCACACTTGCCTTCTCTACTCTTCTGTTCTCTTTGGGATATCTTTGACTGCTGCTCAGTTCCAGGCGATGTGGAGGACTACATCAGTGGACTTGATGATTTCTAGGCGTTTGTCTCCCAGCCGACGTCCCTGTGGCGCCCTGTTCTTCATGTATTTATTTTATGCTTCCGCACTCCTTGAACTGATTCTTGATTCAGTTGTAATAAAGAATTCATTTACAATTTACACGCTCTTATTTCGTGATATGTGTTGTGATATCTTGATAATTCTATTGTATATATGCGTGACTTGATCCTGGCGCATATATGATTGCTCGGTTTACGTCCTTATAAAATGGGTGTGACAGAATTGGTATCAGAGCCATGTCGACTGTAGGATGAAGCCTAGATAGAAATGGTCGAGTCTAAGGACTTCTTTTCTCTTGCCTTGCTTCCACAAAACTCAAACATTCGTTTCTGCTTCTATTCCTTGAGTTCTAAACCTCAATTTGCTAATTCTCTCTTGCATTTTCCGGGAATTAGTCTGCTATCTTCCATAGATGTTGGCCTATGAGTTTCTGACTGTCCTCTTAAGCCTAGGATGCCTTTGCAAAAACACGCTAGAGCGTATGGTTGTTTTAGTCGAGTGGTGTGATAAACTCGGCTAACGTTCGAATATTGGGTGTTTGTGATTGTGCAAAATGTTTGATTTGGATTTTTGGTTGATTGCATTAGAAGTTAAACTTGCTCATGCAAAACGACTTTAACGCAAACTGGAATTAAGTAATAAAACTGAGATAGATCGTTGGGGGTAAAACCGTACACTTTTTACTCTCTACTTGATCCTGCTAGAGTTTTCTTTCCAGAATCGTACAATATCTGTCTCTTATAAATTCCATTATGCTGCAAATAGATGGTGAACACCAGGAGCACCGGCAACGGTTCTGGCTAGCAGGGGCAGAACAACTAGAGTACCGGCCAGCCGATGCCGATGCCTCCACCTCTGACTCCGGAGCAGTTCTTCCAGCAACAGATGCAGATGATGGCCACTCTGAACAACACTATTCAGACTCTGCAGCAGATCCACGCTCAGCCGCCGCCTCGTCCAAAGGAGCAGCCCCGCGACCGGCGTACGGATTTTCTGCGGGGTCACCCGCCGACGTTCTCCCATGCGGCTGATCCTCTCCAGGCTGACGACTGGCTTCGCTCGGTGGAGCGACAGTTGGATGTTGCTCAGTGCGACGACAGGGAGCGAGTTCTATACGCGGCAGGGCAGCTGCGAGGCTCAGCTCTTGATTGGTGGGAGTCTTACCTAGCTCGGGACCGCGACGCCCTCACTTGGGTCCAGTTCCGGGATCGTTTCAGGAACCACCACATCCCCGCTGGAGTCATGAAGATGAAGCACAAGGAGTTCCTTGCACTTAAGCAGGTAAATTAGAGTAAAACCTTTCTGCAAACTCCTTTTTGAGCTCAAGCCCACCCTTGTTTACCTCCGTGAAATAGGAAAATGTTGAGTAATTTCCATCTTTTTTTCCGATACCTATCATTTCAGGGAGCTATGATGGTGACCGAGTACCATGACTGTTTCCTCCAGCTTGCTCGCTACGCCTCCGCTGAGGTTGCCAATGATGGCGATAAGCAGGAGCGCTTCAAGGAGGGGCTGGACGATCACACTGAGTACACGCTCTTGAACCACCGTTTCGACAACTTCAACCATCTGGTTGACCCTGCCTCAACACCGAGCGCAAGCGCCGGGAGATTTAGGACAAGAAGAGGAAGATGGCTCCTGCTGCGACTGGTAGCAATGCTCGGCCTCGGTACCAGTACCAGCAGCAGCAGCAGCAGCAGAGGCAGGTCCAGCCGTACCAGCAGCGACAGCAGCAGTACCCACCTTGTCCCCAGCAGCAGCAGCAGGCGGGACAGGGCTAGAGGCTTCTAGCACCTCCAGCACGCTCAACTCCACCGGCTCCACCAGCTCCATGGCAGGGAGTGCCTGCTCCTCCTGCTGGACAGCAGGCTCCAGCATTCCCACGGCGTGCTATCACTGCGGCGAGACGGGACACTACGCCAATGTTTGTCCCCGGAAGGCGTAGTCTGGACAGCAGGGGCGCCCAGCTCAGCCCAAGGCACCATCACAGGGCAGGGTGAACCACGTGATGGCCGAGTCAGCGGCCGAGGCTCCCAACATGGTTATTGGTACGTTCATGGTTAATACCCATCCTACTACAGTGCTTTTTGATACTGGTGCTACGCATTCCTTCATTACTCAGTCTTTTGTCGAGCATCATGATATTCATACTAGCACATTAAAGAGGTGCATTTTCGTATCTTCACCGGGAGGGCAGTTGAGGTCTCATATCTTCTGTCCCAGAGTCAGTGTTGCCATAAGGGGGGTAGAGTTTAGTGCAAACCTGATGGTGCTAGACACCAAGGGTATCGATGTGATCTTGGGAATGGAGACCCTTGCTAGATGGGGTGTCAGAATTGATTGTGCTTAGAGGACTGTCCACTTGTCAGCATTGGATGGACAGGAAGTCATAGTCAGTGCTTTGGAGCCCTCTGGATTTCTTTGTCAGATGGAGGTGAGACCCACAGATGGTATTCGCCTGGTGTCTGAATTCCTGGATGTTTTTCCGGATGATTTGCCAGGTATGCCGCCTGATCACGACATTGAGTTTTCTATTGATCTCTTGCCTGGCACAGCTCCTATTGCTAAGCGGCCCTATCGTATGGCACCCGATGAGCATGAGGAAGTTAAGAAGACCATCGATGAGTTGCTAGCCAAGGGCTATATCCGTCGCAGCTTCTCTCCTTGGGCTTTTCCTGTATTGCTCGTAGAGAAGAAGGATGGTGCGAAGAGAATGTGCATCGATTATCGGGATCTGAATGCAATCACTATCAAGAACAAGCATCCATTGCCTCGTATTGAGGATCTCTTTGATCAGCTTCAGGGTGCTTGTGTATTCTCGAAGATTGATCTGCGTTCGGGTTATCATCAGCTGAAGATTCATCCCGAGGATATTCCGAAGACGGCATTCACCTGCAAGTATGGGCTATACGAGTATACGGTCATGTCCTTCGGCTTGACCAATGCTCCAGCTTTCTTCATGCATCTGATGAATAAGGTTTTCATGGATTATCTGGACACCTTTGTGGTGATATTCATTGATGATATCCTAGTATATTCCAAGTCAGAGGCAGAGCATGAGAAGCATCTGAAGCTCGTGTTAAAGAGGTTGAGAGAGCACAAGCTGTATGCCAAGCTCAGCAAGTGTGAATTCTGGATTGACGAGGTTCCATTCCTCGGTCATGTCATCTCCAAGGGAGGTATTGCTGTGGACCCCGGCAAGGTGAAGGATGTGCTTGATTGGCTGGTGCCGCAGACAGTGAAGGAAGTTCGTTCCTTTCTGGGCTTAGCAGGATATTGTCGGAGGTTCATTGAGAATTTCTCCAAGATTGCGAAGCCTTTGACTTCCTTGCTAGAAAAGGGTGTGGATTTCTCCTAGACTGATGAGCATCAGATGGCCTTCGAGGGGCTGAAGAAGAGGTTAACTACGGCGCCAGTCCTTACTCTGCCAGACCAGAGCAAGAAGTTCATAGTGTATTGTGATGCTTCGAGGGATGGTCTTGGTTGCGTCCTAATGCAGGAAGGCAGAGTGATAGCTTATGCCTCGCGGCAGTTGCGCCGGCACGAGCTGAATTATCCCACTTATGATCTGGAGTTAGCCGCAGTTGTGCATGCTCTGAAGATATGGAGGCATTACTTGTTTGGGCAGAGGTGTGATATTTACACCGATCACAAGAGCCTCAAGTACATTTTCACTCAGAGTGAGCTGAACATGCGGCAGAGAAGATGGCTAGAGCTAGTCAAAGATTACGACCTGGAGATTCACTATCATCCGGGCAAGGCCAATGTTGTAGCAGATGCTCTGAGCAGGAAGAGCTATGTCCTTATGACCGTGGCTTTTCAGATGCCTCAGGAGTTATGCGAGGAATTTGAGCAGTTGAGTCTGGGTTTCTCACATCACACCTCGAGTGCATCATTCGAGGCAGAACCCACTCTAGAGGAAGAGATCAGGCAGCATCAGAAAGAAGATAAGAAGCTGTAGGAGATCCGTGAACTGCTCAAGATTGGCAAAGCACCTCATTTTAGAGAGGATGATCAGGGTACCTTGTGGTACAAGGGTCGGATATGTGTGCTAGATGTGAAGGATCTCAGGAAGCTAATTTTGAGTGAGGCTCATGATACAGCATATTCCATTCATTCAGGCAGCACAAAGATGTATTATGACCTCAAGGAACAATTCTGGTGGTATGGGATGAAGCGTTCCGTTGCAGAGTACATGGCTATCTGTGACACCTGTCAGCGGGTCAAGGCAGAGCATCAGAGGCCAGCAGGTCTATTGCAGCAGTTGAAGATTCCAGAGTGGAAATGGGAGGAGATCACTATGGACTTCATTGTTGGATTGCCTCGTACTCAGAAAGGGTACAACTCTATATGGGTAGTAGTGGATCGGTTGACGAAGGTTTCCCACTTCATTCTAGTGAACACTACTTACTCCGGTGCTAGACTCGTAGAGTTGTACATCTCCAGGATTGTCTGTTTGCATGGTGTTCCGAAGAAGATCATATCTGATAGAGGATCTCAGTTAACTTCACGGTTCTGGGAGCAGCTGCATGATTTGTTGGATACGAAGCTACGCTTCAGTACCGCCTATCATCCTCAGATAGATGGGCAGACAGAGAGAACCAACCAAGTGTTGGAGGATATGCTTCGAGCCTACGCTATTCAGTATGGTACCAGCTAGGATAAATGCCTGCCGTTTGCAGAGTTTTCATACAATAACAGCTATCAAGCCAGTTTGAAGAATTCCCCCTTCGAGGCCTTGTACGGACGGAAGTGCAGAACTCCGCTGTATTGGGATCAGATTGGTGAGAGGCGGGTGTTCAGTCCGGATATTATTGAGGATGCAGAACAGCAAGTGCAGCAGGTACGAGAGAACGTGAGGGTTGCTCAGACTCGTCAGAAGAGCTATGCGGATGTGCGTCGTCGGGACCTGACCTTTGCGGTGGATGATCATGTATATCTGAAGGTCTCACCGAAAAGAGAAATCCGCAGGTTTAATGTGAAGGGGAAGTTGGCCCGTAGATACATCAGTCCGTTCAAGGTGTTGGAATGGAAGGGTGAGGTAGCATACCGTTTGGAGTTACCTCTCAATCTCTCAGGAGTGCATGATGTCTTCCATGTACCTTAGCTGAAGAAGTGCTTGAGAGTGCCGGAAGAGCAAGCACCACTAGAAGGGTTAGATATGCAGGAGGATCTGACCTACACCGAGCATCCGGTGAAGATTCTGGAGACGTCTGAGAGAGTTACCAGGAATAAGAAGATCAAGATGTGCCGTGTTAAGTGGAGTCATCACTCAGAGGATGAGGCTACCTGGGAGCAAGAAGATGAGCTAAGGAAGACCTATCCAGATCTCTTTGCTGGCTAGCCTATCTGAATCTCAGGATGAGATTCCTATAAGGGGGGTAGGTTTGTAACACCCTAATGTAAAATTTTGAGATTTATAATAAATTTTATTTGGCACCAGTAATTTTCTAAGGATTTATTTTGCCTAGCTTGCATTTAATCTGATTAAATTGCACAAGTAATTAAAAATTTATTTTTAGGTTCAACATGATTGTGCATTCATGCTAGTGCATATGTTTTATTGGAATGAGTGCACAGGATTTGAATTCAAAAGTTCATTTGAATTCAAATAGATTTGAGTTTCAAAAGGGCTAGAAAAGAGAAGGGAAGGAAATAAAAGAACAAACCCTAGATCCCAGCCTAGGCAGCCTAGCCCGGCCTGCTTCCTCTCTTTCCATCGGGCCAGCCTCTTCTCCCACGCGCGGCCCACTCCTCTTCCCTCAGCAGCCGCTCAGCCCGCTCCCTTTCTCCTTTTCTCTCTCGCTGACCGCCCGACCCCACCTGGCAGCACCTTCTTCTTCTTTCCTTTCTCCCTCCTCATAGCACCGGCCGCGCAACGGCCGCCGTGATCCTCGCCTGCCTTCCCCGAGTACGCCTCCTCCTGATATCCCCAGCCTCCCCCTTTAAACGCATCCGCAAACTCCCCTGCGCCCTTATCCCCACGCGTAGCCGCCGCCCGAAGCCCTAGCACCACCACCCGCCTTGCTCCGCCGTGCAGAGCTTCCGGCCCCGCCGTGGACCGGCCGCCTCGCTACAACCTAGCCCCAGCCAAGGCTCGCAGCAGCTTTGCCGCTCCACCAGGAAGCTTCTCGTGCCAGATATCCTCGACCTCAGTCCTTGCTGTGCCCGGAATTGAGCCCGACGCCACCGCAGGTGAAATCCATCCGCCACCTTGATTCCTCATCGCCGGTGACTCTCCGACCTTCCTAACCTTCAAAGCGCCTCCACAGGAGCACCACGAGTCGACCTGTGGTGATCAGAAGCCCAGACACGCCCTGCGTCAACCTTCTCCATGAGTGCCACCCGTCCCCACTATTTGGACCTCGCCGTCGACCATCTTGCGCTGCCTCTCCGGTCAATCCAAGCCCTCGGTGAGCATCAGCACATTCCCCTGATCCTTTTGCGCTAGATGTCGTAGACTTTGGCCCGTTCCTGACGCCGGAACGCCGCACGCCGGTGAGCTCCACCGTGCCGACCCGCCTCCGCCATCGCAATTGCGTCCTCGAGCCTCGCCGAGCCCTGCCTTAGCCTCAGGAAGATCACGCATGATGCGCTGATCATGCCAGACCCAAGCCCTACCCAATTTGACCCCCGGAACACCGTTTACGGTGAAGTCCGGTGAACCCTGAGCCGTGTCGCCGTGGAACAAGGTCGCCGACGTGTTTCCACCGCCGCCAGCACGCCCAACCAACCCGAGCCATCCGATCCGGAACCCACGGTGAAGATTAGATCCTGCGTACCCCTTCAACCCGAGCCGTTAGATCCAGATCCAGCGGACCAGATTGTGACATCCAGGTAATAAGATTCATAAATTTTAAACCTTTTGTGTAATAGACATGATTGCTAAGGGTGTATTTGAAAAATTCCAAGCTATAGGTCTTTAAGTGCAAGGTGTGTTTTGGATATGATCATAAGGAGGAATAAGCCCTTAAGTAAGGATAAGGGCCTATGTGTAAATAAATATAGGTTATAGGGTCTTTTGTGCAAAAAGTTGAGGAATAAAAGTAACTTTCATGCTTACTTGAGGATTATTTGTAAAAATTATTTTTCATCATGACATTCTATGAATGTTTGCAAATATGTCAAAAATTTAATTAAAACCTTGCTTGGTAAGGATAGGGGTAATTTAAATTTTACCTTATTCAAAATTTAACAAGTTAAGCTGCAAACTTTGAGTTTTTGAATTTAAGTCCTAAAGAAAGTTTGTAGAGCTTGAAAAACTCTACAACTTTCATTTTTGGACTTTTCTCATTTGGTCCTTAGATCAGTGAGAATTTTTAGTTTACCAATAGACCCCTAAGCTTTCAAAGTTTTGCAAATCAGTCCCTGGTTTCTTTTACCCTTCTTCTTACTCTGCACCCCCTCTGCTCTTCCCCGCTTCACTTCTATCGCCGGCGCAGGCCATTCCCCCTGGCCCTGCCCTGCCCTGCCTCACCACCGTTCAGCTCCTGCTGCCCTCCCCCACACGTCACTCTATCTCTGGCCGCCGTCGTAGCCCCCTCCCCGGTGTCCTCTCCTGCGAGCGCCACGGTTGCCCTGAGAGCTCGCCGGCCGCCACCTCGCCGCTCGCTGTTCTGGGCACAACCGTGCCCATCCCTTCCTACTTCCTTTCCCCTTCACTTCTACAGGCAAACCAAGTCACAAACCCAACCACATCCCCCTCTTCTTCCATCTGCATTGCTCCTTCTTCCTCCACGCAACACCGAACTGCCGCCGCCGTTCCCCACCGAAATTCCTCCTAACCGCGCCACCCCATCCAAATTCCCTTGGCCAGTTGCTTCGCCATCTCCTCCACTAGCCCCTGACCGGAGCTGATCCAACTCCGGCCCCTCCTTTCGCCGGAATCGCTTCCACCCCGAGCCGCCGCTCACCGGAGCCGCCCGAACTTCATCTCGTCGTCAACAGCTTCCTCCACCTGCTCTCTAACCCATCCCGGTACGCAAATCATCTCTCCGTGACCTGCTGGTGCTCGTGCGCGCCTCCCATGCTCGTGTTCGCCGGCCCTTTGCCGGGAACACCGGTGACCCGAACGTGGCCGCCGCGCCCTCTTGTCGACGACCAAATTCCATAGCTACTCTTCAAGCGCACCCCTTTCCGTGTCTTTCCCTAGGGTCTGTAGATCGTGTCTAGCCCGTTCCCCCTCGCCGGAAGGCTCGCCGCCGGCGAGAATGCCACCAAGCCGACCGGCCGGCCGTCGCCATGGCCGGGCAAGGCCCCTTTTGCAAATAGTTTTTCTGTTCCAGGGGATTCCAGTGCAAAATTACCGAAGCCCCCCACCCCAAGTGCCTATTATTTCATGTGATGCTTTAGCTGTCTTGTAAAATGCATAACAAATTGTAGAAAATTCCAAAATTGCTAAAACCAGTTTTGTTGGAAATTAGATTAAATACTCTATAACTTTTGTTAAAAGAGTTTGATATGAAACCAAATATTTTTGAATCCATTTAAAAATAGAAACAAGGGAGTATAATGTCCTTACTTCCTACATGTTGACCTTGTAGTTTGTGATTTTGATATGCAATTTCTATAAATGATGTATGAAGTGATGTAAAATTTCCAAATCTAAATTTATGCTATAATTTAAAATTCTTTTAAGTTAACCATTGCAAATTATTTTGAGATAAAATTAGCTAAGCATACCCTTTGAAACTTAACTAATTAGATCTTTTGGTCATAAATTATTAAGTATGCAAATGATCTATACTTAGATGTTCAAAACCCTATGATGTTCTTTACTTGAAGTTTAAAATCAAATTTAAATTTAAATTTAACCCTAAACTATATTTTAATGCTTGTTTTTAGTTAATTCAATGATATAGTCAAAAGTTAAGCATGAAGTATAAGTTTGGGCTAAACTTTTTTTTCCCTTTGTTTGGCAATTCTTGAATGTTAACCTTTTTGAAGTATAGTTTTTGATGTGAACTAAATGAAAGAGTGTGCATTCCCTAATATAATATTTTTGCATATCATGTAGAACCGTTTACTCTCGTCGACGGTGATTACGAGTTGATCGCAGACCAAGCCGAGAAAACTCCTGTAGATCCCGGAGACACCGTCGAGAATCTAACTGAAGCTCTGAACCAAAGTTCGGAAAACCTTGATCCCACAGCCCCCAACCCTACACAAGAAGGCAAGCCCCGGACATAAACCCTACTTTATTTATTCTGCAATCTATACTATAATATCTATCTCTGCACTAAGTTCTTAGGAATTGCTTGAAACCCTAGTTGCATTCTCCTAGGAACCAATGTGATGAATACTAGCACTTGAGTTCGACTAGCTGCTATGCTAATAGGGCCGGTAGAAGTCGGGTGATTTCCTGTCACTCGCGCGATATAGGAGTTGTAATGTTTACATTCCTATTATCACTATAAGGATGACGGACAGGAGTTTTGAGAGGTATCATGGTTGAGGTGATACCCCGTCTGTGTTGTTGAATTTGATAAGGTCGCAGCGTGTGGTGATCGGGGTTAAGCGTTTGAAAGTACTAACCACATGCCGCGAAATATGGTAAGCGGTAAGCCTAGTAGCCAATCGGCCCGAGGAGTGGACATACCTCCCACCACTCGTCTTGCTTCTTCTGGTTACTTATGTTCGACGTGTGGGAATACGTGTTGCAAGGGCAACCAGGAGTACGGGTTTTGTAGTCGCGCGACGTACGTCCTGCACTTTGGAAGTGCGTATGGTCCTGCAATCGCTTGTGGTGGCTCTGATCCATGAGTCGGAATGAAAGGTAAACGGTTGTTTCGGAACGACCCTTTGGTGTTCCAAGCGTGTGAGTTAGGTTTACCTTGCAAGGTTAAATTCGATTCAGAATCGTCCGCTTCTCATGATGGTTGAGACTGCTTAATCCCTTTGTCACATTGAGTAACAAGAGCAATCATAGTATTATTATCAAAAATGATGAATGATCAAAGATTATACCATGCTTGTATTGATTTAGATGCTTACCTAGAATGGATATACAATTAGCACTTCAAAGCTAAAAGATGAAAATAAGGATCTACTCTTAGTTGCTTTTCCGCTGAAAATTTATCCCATGACCATTACCAGATTTCATGAGTCTAGTTATATGGCTATGTATACCATCACCGGGTAAGCCTTGCTGAGTATTAGGATACTCAGCCTTGCCTTGTAACTTTTGTTCAGGTAATGCTCCCGCTGACACAGCTCTGCCTGTACCGTGGCCCTACCCTCTGCCTGATGGTTGGTCCGTGGAGTGGGACCCGTCCCCGGCCAACCCGGACCCCTCCGAGTAATGTCATGCAAGGGCAAGCATGACATCTGTACTGATGACGTGTACCATACCGTACTTTAAATTCCGCTGTTTTACCTAAAACTTATATTGTTTTGTAATAATTCCCCGGTTGGGAAGGTTATGTTACTTTTAAACACTCATGTAATTTAACTGCCTGTGATATAAAATGTGACAGCCTTTGTATCTTTAGACTCGCCTTCGTGCGAGGTACCTTGTTTTGATCCTGCTTTCGGTGGTTTATCGGGACGTTACCCGATAGGCCAAAGAATTATACCATTTGAAGCACGCCGAAGCCCGCTAAAGAGGACTCGCGTACTTGAGCCGGTGTAATTCAGGTTGGTTTTGCCACATAGATCCCCCGTGCAGATTGGACCGTTCGATCCATCATTTAGATCCGACCGTCCGATCCATCATTTAGATCGGACCGTCCGATCCACAGCGACCTGATCGGACCGTCCGTTCCAGCCGTTCAGATCGGACCGTCCGAACCCTGCTGTTCAGATCGGACCGTTCGAACCGGAACGCGTCCGAACCGTCCGATCCAGATCCGACGGCCCAGATTAGAAGATACCCCTTCAGCCGTGGCAGTTTTGTTAAAGATCCCTTGGGTTTCTTTGGAATCAACCCGCGGTGCAACCCAGTTCAAAAGTAATTCCAGTTGAGCCCCTGTCTTTGCACCAAAGCCCCTGAGTTTTCTAGATTTTGGGTCCGCCGTCCAGCCCTTGAGTTTTAGCGGGTTAGACCCTGCGTCTATAGTTTAACTAGGTTTAGGCCCTCGGTTTTTGCACAGAAACCCCTAGAACATTTAGTTTTCTCGCAGAAAAGCCCCTGGACTTGGTTTTAGCTCTAGTTTTCGCGTCTTAGCTCCATTTTAAGTGGTTTTCACGCTCACGCGATCGTTGTAATGTGTAGAATAGTTTTAGCTCAGTTTTGAGTGCTATTTTATTGTATTGTTGTACTGTTTCTTATATTTTGCTATTGTTTGCATGTATGTGCCTGTATGGACCATGTTTTGGACGTTATGATCGTGAGTAGACATTGAGCCATTGGAGGAGTACCAGGAGCCACCCTCTTCAGACGTGTTTGAGCAGCAGCCAGGAAACTTTGAGGAAGGCAAGTATAACATGAACATGCTATCACTTCTAAATACAATTTCATACTGCATTTAAATATTGTATACCTATAAGGATTTCCTAGCCACTTCTATCCTTTATATAAATACCTTGGGTTGCATTTTGGATAAGTTGTGCTAGGTGCTGCGCTCTCACATATTATGGTCCTTTTTAATTAAATTTGATTAATGGTATATGCAACTTGATTATGAGAGTGGCCCTCTGTGCTGTGTGCTTGAGCGGCTCACATCTCGTTAAAATATGTTTTTATAGAAACATGGTTTAGGGGGCCCGCACGGTGCTTAGTACTTGGTTGGCCACTCTCCATAAGGACCGGTTCATAGAGCGATAACTTGGGACAACCGCGCAACCACAAGACTAGAATGGGACGGTCCTGACTTACTAATTAGGTCATTTTGGTTTGGGAGTAACTTACCTGCGGGGCAAGAGGGGTGGTAAGCTTCAATGGTCCCTGCTCCTCCGGCTTGGTCTGTGCTGTGTGCTTGTACCCCCGTGAGGTGGCCCCCATCATCGCTGATCCAGAAACCTTAGCGGTTACACCTTACTAACGTGATCCTTTGTAACGGCCTCATAGTGTGCTTGCTAGTCATCTCATCTAAGGAAGTGTGATGGACAACTAGCGTAGCTCACGACTTGTTGGTAAAGTTGTGCAACCTCTCGAGAGTGTAAAACTGGTATACTAGCCGTGCTCACGGTCATGAGCGGCCCAGATCCTCCATCTGATTAGTGGGGTTTATCTTTGGTGGTTTGGTTTGGATTTCAGTAGACTCATGAGTAATCTTAATTAATTATTCAATAACTTGGGTTATGGTAATCCACTTGTAGAAAATAGCTGTAATAAAATTTGCCAAGATTAAAAGCTAATGCAGTTAAGTCAGCTAACCATAGAGCCTCATGATTCGTGTTATACTTGTTGAGTACAAGTTGTGTGCTCACACTTGCCTTCTCTACTCTTGTGTTCTCTTTGGGATATCTTCGACTGCTGCTCAGTACCAGGCAACGTGGAGGACTACATCAGCGGACTTGACGATTTCTAGACATTTGTCTCCCAGCCGAAGTCCCTGTGGCGCCCTGTTCTTCATGTATTTATTTTACGCTTCTGCACTCATTGAACTGATTCTTGATTCAGTTGTAATAAAGAATTCATTTATAATTTACATGCTCTTATTTTGTGATATGTATTGTGATATCTTGATAATTCTGTTGTATATATGCGTGACTTGATCCTAGCTCATATATGATTGCTCGGTTTACGTCCTTGTAAAATGGGTGTGACAGCTAGCTAGGTTATCCAAGGAAAAGAGAGAAGATAGGATGGTCCTGGGTAGTGTGGTTGACTAAGGATAGACATACTTAGGAAAGATAAGCTGAGCTATTACTTGCTTGCTTCGGGCACTGGCTTACTCCTGGTATGCCAAGTGTATCCGGCTATTGTAACACCCTGAGGTAATTTCTTTAAATTTTAATGAATTTATTTTGGGCTCAAATAAAATCTCCGGAGTTTTCCCTAATTTATCTCGCATTTAAGGTAATTTTATAACGCAAGTAACTAAAATATATCATAGGATTAAAATTGTTTGTGCATTCATGCTGCAGCATTATTTTGTTTGTGTTGAGTTGTAGGGTTGAGTTCAAATTTGATTGAATTCAAATGGATTTGTGTGAATAGATTGAGTTTGGAAAAGTAAAGGAAATAAAGCCCAGCAGCCCAACTCCCTTTCCCTCTCGGGCTCCTTTCCCTCTCCTTCTCCCGCATGGGCCACGGTGGCCCAGCTCCTCTTTCCCCCGCGGGCCCTCTCTCCCTCTCTTTCTTTCCCCAGCCCGAGGCCCAGCTCCCCCGATCTCTTTTCCTCCCCCGTGTGGGCCGCACGCCCGGCCCGTTTTCCCTCTGCTCCCCGCCCGAGCGCCCTCCCCTCCCTCCTCCCGCTGCCAGGGTGGCCCCACCTGTCATCCCTCTCCTCCCTCAACTCCTCCCCGCAACGGCCGCCCGCAGCACGGCCGTGAGCTCCCGATCTCCTCCGCCTCAACCGTTCCCCGAGACCCCCGGCCCTGCCCCTCTTATTTCCCCGGTGCTATCCCTTGGACCCCCCCCTCATCCCAAGCGCGCCGCCTTCAACCCTAGCGCACCCCCTTCTACGCCGCCGAGGCAGAGGCCCTGCGCCGCCCGTGTTCCACCGCCTCAGCGCCGCTCACCGGCCGCCAAGGGGGTCTGGAGTCTCGCCGCCACACCCCGATCACGACCACACCTCGCTACCCCACTTTGGCCGTGGCAGTCCGGCCAATTTCACCGGGAACGCCTCCACGGTAAGCTTGCGGCCCGCCGGAATCCCTTCACCTACAAAGCGTCATCGGCTTCTTTAACCCCAGTCTTCTCTTCACGGCCCAATTGCGCAGCTTCTCACGGTGCCAGGACGCCCAGGGCGCACCCCGACGTCCACCCCCCGCGAGCACCGGCTGTTTCCGCCGCCCGTCGTCGTGGACGACCGCCCTCCGCATCGCCCCGACCCATCCAGGCCCTAGGTGAGCAGCCCTTTGATCCCCTCTTTCTCCTGCGCTATCCCTTGGGCGCCTTAGGGCCACCCCGAGGCGGGGACTCCCCGCGCCGGCGAGGCGCCGCCGCGGAGGCAGAGCCCCGGTGACCGCAGCCGTTCCACGGGGAGTAAACCGAGCCGCGAGTGAGCCGCCGCTGTCGTGAGCCGAGCCGAACCGATTAGATCCGAGCCGCCTCATCCTGGCCCTTGAACTCTGATCCAGTGGATCAGATCCACTCATACCGGTTCAGCCAGGGAATATTTCTAAAGAACCCCTGCGGTTTTCTCGAATAAACCCGCAGTCCACCCCGTGAGTCAAAAGTATTTGCAAAGAAGTCCTTTTCTTCACGTTTGACCCCCTGGCTTCTCTGGAAATTGAACCCGCAGTCCAGTCTAAGGTTTTTAGCGAGTTAGCCCTTGCGTCTAGGGTTTAATTACGTTTAAGTCCTCGGTTTTTGCGCAGAACCCCTTAGGATCTCCAGTTTTCTTACAAATAAGCCCCTGGATCCTGTATTAAGCGTAGTTTTCGCGTTTTAGCTCCGTTTTAAGTGTTCTTTATATCCACGCGATCGTTGTAACGCGTAGAATAGCTTTAGACTAGTTTTGTGTGCTGTTTCTATGTAATGTTGTACTGTTTTCTTATATTTTGCAATTGTTTGCATGTGTGTGCATGTGTGGCCCATGTATTGCTGTTGCGATCGTGAATAGACGTCGAGCCACCGGAGCAGTACCAGGAGCAGCCATCTTCCGAGCAGTTCGAGCAGCAGCCGGGAGAGTACGAGGAAGGCAAGTATAATATGAACCTCCTATCACTTTTAAATACAATTTCATACTGCATTTTAATTCTGTATGCCTATAAGGACTTCCTAGCCACCTTTTATCCTGTACATTATTACCTTGGGTTGCATTTTGGTTAGTTATGCTAGGTTGCTACGCTATAACATATCTTGGTCCTTTTTAATTAATTTGAATAATGGTCTTATGCAACTTAATTCTGGAGCCGACCCTCTGTGCTGTGTGCTTGAGTGGTTTGCGCGTCCTTAAAAGATGTTTTGTTAGAAACATGGTTTAGGGGGCCAGCACGGTGCTTAGTGCTTGGTTGGCCATTCTCCATAAGGACCGGTTCATAGAGCGACAACCTGGGACAACCGCGCAACCACAAGACTGGAATGGGACGGTCTTGACTTACTAATTAGGTCATTTTGGTTCGGGAGTAACTTACCTGCGTGGGCAAGAGGGGTGGTAAGCTTCAATGGTCCCTGCTCCTCCGGCTTGGTCTGTGCTGTGTGTCTTGTACCCCCGGAGGTGGGCCCTATCGTCGCTGATCCAGAATCCTTAGCGGTTACACCTTACCAACGTGATCCTTTGTAACGGTCTCGTAGTGTGCTTGCTAGCCATCTCACCTAAGGAAGTGTGATGAACCACTAGCGTAGCTCACAACTTGTGGGTAAAGTTGTGCAACCTCTCGAGAGTGTAAAACTGATATATCAGCTGTGCTCACAGTCATGAGCGGCCCAGATCCTCCGTCTGATTAGTGGAGTTATCAACCTTTGACGAGGGCGATTCCCCGGGTGGTTTTGGTTTGGATGGTTCTCAGTAGTTCTTAATTAATATTGATTAATTCTTATGCAATTTGGGTTATGGCAACTCATCCACTTGTAGTAATTAGCTTTAATAAAATTTGCCAAGATTAAAAGCTAATGCAGTTGAGTCAGCTAACCTTAGAGCCTCATACTCATGTTATACTTGTTGAGTACTAGTTTTGTACTCACACTTGCCTCTCTACTCTTCTGTTCCATTTTGGATATCTTCGACTGCTGCTCAGTGCCCGGCAATGTGGAGGATTACGTCAGCGGCTTCGACGACTTCTAGGTGTTTGTCTCCCAGTCGACGTCCCTGTGGCGCCCAGCTCTTCATGTATTCCTTTTACGCTTTCGCAACTCTTGAACCGATTCTTGATTCGGTTGTAATAAAATAATTCATTTATGATTCGTTTATGATTTATATTAATGTTATTCCTGACATGTGTTGTGATATCTTGATGATCTGTTGTATATATGCGTGACTTGATCCTGGCGCATATATGATTGCTCGATTTATGTTCTTATAAATCGGGTGTGACAGATTGGTATCAGAGCCATGTCGACTGTAGGACGAAGCCTAGGTAGGATTGGTCGAGTTTAGGACTTCTTTCCTCTTGCCTTGCCCCCGCAAATCTTCAACCATCATGTTTCTGCTTCTATTCCTTGAGTCTTAAGCCCTAGATTTGCTATTTCCCCCGTCTTTTCTGAGAAATAGCTTGAGCTTTCCGTAGATGTTGGCCTGAGTCGCCTAATCCTGTAATTTATAAGTTTAGGTTGTCCCTATGAAAATACGCTAGAACGAGTGTGTTAGTCGAGTAGTGTGGAAGACTCGACTAAGTTGTGAATATTGAATGTTTGTTATTGTGCAAATGTTTGATTTGGATTTTTGGTTGATTGCATAGGCTAGTAGTTAAACTTGTTCATGCAAATCGACCTAACCCCACTTGAACTAAATAATAAAATTGAGTTAGAATGTTGGGGGTAAAACCTATATTCCTTTCTTTCTGACATATCCTTCCGAAGTTTCATTTCCGCAGCTGCACGATATCTTATTCTCATAAATTTTGTTTGTTGCAATCAGATGGTGAACACCAGGCGCACCGGTTCCGGTTCTGACCAGCAGGAGCAGAACAACCAGGGTACTGGTCAGTCGCTGCCGATGCCGCCACCACTGACCCCGGAGCAGTTCTTCCAGCTCCAGATGCAGATGATGGCGACCCTGAACAACACTGTTCAGGCTTTGCAGCAGATCCATGCTCAGCCACCGCCTCCTCCGCCGCCTCAGCCCCGTGACAGGCATGCGGATTTCCTGAGAGGTCACCCGCCGACCTTCTCTCACGCCACGGACCCACTCCAGGCGGACGACTGGCTTCGCTCGGTGGAGCGCCAGTTGGTTGTTGCGCAGTGTGACGACCGGGAGTGAGTCCTTTACGCAGCAGGGCAGCTGCGAGGCTCCGCTCTTGACTGGTGGGAGTCCTACCCAGCTCGGGATCGTGAGGCTCTCACGTGGGACCAGTTCCACGAGCGTTTCAGGAACCATCATATTCCTGAGGGCATCATGAAGATGAAGCAGAAGGAGTTCCGTGCCCTTAAGCAGGTAAAAATTTAATGGAATTCTCTACAATTTCTTTTGAGCTTGATCTATCCTTGATTTCTTTCGTAGACCTGACCCATTGAGCGATTTCTACCCTTGTTATCTGTGTTCGTTATTTCAGAGATCTATGACGGTGACGGAGTACCGTGACCGTTTCCTTCAGCTTGCCCGCTACGCCCCTGCTGACGTCACTCGTGATAGCGACAAGCAGGAGTATTTCAAGGAGGGACTGGATGATCACATCCAGTATGCGCTGCTGAACCACCGCTTCGACAACTTCAACCAGCTGGTTGATGCGGCCCTCAACACCGAGCGCAAGCGCCGGGAGATCGAGGATAAGAAGAGGAAGATGGCTCCATCCTCTTCGGGCAGCAACACCCGTCCCCGTTACCAGTATCCACCACAGCAGCAGCAGCAGAGGCCGCCCCAGCAGTACCAGCAGCGGCAGCAGTACTCGCCTCGTCCTCAGCAGCAGCAGCAGGCGGGACAGGGTCAGAGGCTTCCGGCGCCTCCGGCTCCACCAGCTCAGAGGCAGGGAGCGCCCACTCCTCCTCCTGGGCAGCAGGCCGCTGCACTTCCTCGAGTGTGCTTCCACTGCGGCGAGCCAGGGCACTACGCCAACGTCTGCCCTCGGAAGGCGCAGGCAGGACAGCAGGGGCGTGCAGCACCGCCCAAGGCCCCAGCTCAGGGCAGGGTGAACCACGTGACGGCCGAGTCAGCGGCCGAGGCTCCTAACGTGGTTATTGGTACGTTCATGGTTAATGCCCATCCTGCTACAGTGCTTTTTGATACTGGTGCTACACATTCTTTCATCACCCAGTCTTTTGTTGAGCATCATGGCATTCCTACTAGCACATTAAAGAGGTGCATGTTAGTATCTTCACCGGGAGGGCAGTTGAGGTCTCATGTCTTCTGTCCCAGAGTCAGTGTGGCCATAAGGGGGGTAGATTTCAGTGCGAATCTGATGGTGCTTGACTCCAAGGGCATTGATGTGATCCTTGGGATGGAGACTCTTGCTAAGTGGGGAGTCCGGATAGATTGTGCTCAGAGGACGGTTCTTCTGTCAGCACCGGATGGTCAGGAGGTTACTGTTGGAGCTACGGAGCCTTCTGGATTTCTTCATCAGATGGAGGCTAGACCCACGGATGGTATTCGCGTGGTGTCTAAATTCCCGGATGTCTTTCCGGATGATTTGCCAGGTATGCCGCCTGATCGCGACATTGAGTTTTCTATTGATCTCTTGCCTGGCACAGCTCCTATTGCTAAGAGGCCCTATCGTATGGCTCCTGTCGAGCAGGAGGAGGTTAAGAAGACTGTCGACGAGTTGCTAGCTAAGGGTTATATCCGTCGTAGTTTCTCTCCTTGGGCTTTTCCTGTATTGCTTGTAGAGAAGAAGGATGGCGCGAAGAGAATGTGCGTCAATTATCGGGATCTGAATGCAGTCACTATCAAGAACAAGCATCCATTGCCCCGTATTGAGGATCTCTTTGATCAGCTTCAGGGTGCTTGTGTATTCTCGAAGATTGATCTGCGTTCGGGTTATCATCAGCTGAAGATTCGTCCTGAGGATATTCAGAAGACGGCATTCACCTGCAAGTATGGGTTATACGAGTATACGGTCATGTCCTTTGGCTTGACTAATGCCCCGGCCTTCTTCATGCATCTGATGAACAAGGTTTTCATGGATTATCTGGACACCTTCGTGGTGATATTTATTGATGATATCCTGATATATTCCAAGTCAGAAGCGGAGCATGAGAAGCATCTGAGACTTGTGTTGCAGAGGCTCAGAGAGCACAAGCTGTATGCCAAGCTCAGCAAGTGCGAGTTCTGGATTGACGAGGTTCCGTTCCTCGGTCATGTTATCTCCAAGGGAGGTATTGCTGTGGACCCCGGAAAGGTGAAGGATGTGCTTGACTGGGTTGTACCACAGACAGTGAAGGAAGTCCGCTCTTTTCTGGGCTTAGCAGGTTATTATCGGAGGTTCATTGAGAATTTCTCCAAGATTGCGAAGCCTTTGACTTTCTTGCTAGAGAAGGGTGTGGATTTCTTTTGGACTGATGAGCGTCAGAAGGCCTTCGAGGAACTGAAGAAGAGGTTGACTACGGCGCCAGTCCTTACTCTGCCAGATCAGAGCAAGAGGTTCACAGTGTATTGTGATGCTTCGAGAGATGGTCTTGGTTGCGTTCTGATGCAGGAAGGCAGAGTGATAGCTTATGCCTCGCGGCAGTTGCGCCGGCACGAGCTAAATTATCCCACTCATGATCTGGAGTTAGCCGCAGTTGTGCATGCTCTGAAGATATGGAGGCATTACTTGTTTGGGCAGAGGTGTGATATTTACACCGATCACAAGAGCCTCAAGTACATTTTCACTCAGAGTGAGCTGAATATGCGGCAGAGAAGATGGCTAGAGTTGGTCAAGGATTATGACCTGGAGATTCACTATCATCCGGGCAAAGCCAATGTTGTAGCAGACGCTCTGAGCAGAAAGAGCTATGTTAACATGGCCGTGGCTTTTCAGATGCCTCAGGAGTTATGTGAGGAGTTTGAGCAGTTGAGTCTGGGTTTCTTGCATCATACCTCGGGTACATCGTTCGAGGCGGAACCCACTCTAGAGGCTGAGATCAGGCAGCATCAGAAGGAAGATCAGAAGCTGCAGGAGATTCGTGAGTTGCTCAAGATTGGCAAGGCTCCTCATTTCAGAGAGGATGATCAGGGTACCTTGTGGTACAAGGGTCGTATATGTGTGCCGGATGTGAATGATCTCAGGAAGTTGATTCTGAGTGAGGCCCATGATACAGCATATTCTATCCATCCAGGCAGCACAAAGATGTATTACGATCTGAAGGAACGATTCTGGTGGTCCGGAATGAAGCGTTCCGTTGCGGAGTACGTGGCTATCTGCGACACTTGTCAGCGTGTCAAGGCAGAGCATCAGAGGCCAGCAGGGTTATTGCAGCCGTTGAAAATTCCAGAGTGGAAATGGGAGGAAATCACTATGGACTTCATTCTTGGCTTGCCTCGTACTCAGAAAGGGTACAACTCCATATGGGTAGTAGTGGATCGGTTGACGAAAGTTGCTCACTTCATCCCGGTGAACACTACCTACTCCGGCGCTAGACTTGCAGAGTTGTACATCTCCAGGATTGTCTGTCTATATGGTGTTCCTAAGAAAATTATATCTGACCGAGGATCTCAGTTCACTTCACGGTTTTGGGAGCAGTTGCATGATTCGTTGGATACGAAGCTGCGTTTCAGTACTGCTTATCATCCTCAGACAGACGGGCAGACAGAGAGAACCAACCAAGTGTTGGAGGATATGCTTCGCGCCTGTGCTATTCAGTATGGTACCAGCTGGGATAAATGCCTGCCGTATGCAGAATTTTCGTATAACAACAGTTATCAGGCCAGTCTGAAGAAGTCTCCTTTCGAGGCCCTGTATGGTCGGAAATGCAGGACTCCATTGTATTGGGATCAGATTGGCGAGAGGCAGGTGTTTGGTCCGGATATTATTGAGGAGGCCGAACAGCTGGTACAGCAGGTGCGAGAGAATCTGAGGGTCGCTCAGACTCGTCAGAAGAGCTATGCGGATGTTCGTCGCCGAGATTTGACCTTTGCAGTGGGTGATCATGTATATCTGAAGGTCTCGCCGATGAGAGGAATCCGTAGGTTTAATGTACGAGGGAAGCTAGCTCCTCGATACATTGGTCCGTTCAAGGTGTTGGAACGGAAAGGTGAGGTGGCATATCGTTTGGAGTTGCCACTCAATCTCTCGGGAGTGCACGATGTGTTTCACGTGTCTCAGCTGAAGAAGTGCTTGAGAGTGCCAGAAGAGCAAGCACCGATAGAAGGGTTGGATGTGCAGGAGGATCTGACCTATGTCGAGCATCCGGTGAAGATTCTGGAGATGTCTGAGAGGGTTACTAGAAACAAGAAGATCAAGATGTGCCGGGTTCAGTGGAGTCATCACACGGAGGATGAGGCTACTCGGGAGCGAGAAGATGAGCTGAGGAAAACATATCCTGATCTCTTTGCTAGCTAGCCTGTTCGAATCTCAGGATGAGATTCCTGTAAGGGGGGTAGGTTTGTAACACCCTGAGGTAATTTCTTTAAATTTTAATGAATTTATTTTGGGCTCAAATAAAATCTCCGGAGTTTTCCCTAATTTATCTCGCATTTAAGGTAATTTTATAACGCAAGTAACTAAAATATATCATAGGATTAAAATTGTTTGTGCATTCATGTTGCAGCATTATTTTGTTTGTGTTGAGTTGTAGGGTTGAGTTCAAATTTGATTGAATTCAAATGGATTTGTGTGAATAGATTGAGTTTGGAAAAGAAAAGAAGAAGTAAAGGAAATAAAGCCCAGCAGCCCAACTCCCTTTCCCTCTCGGGCTCCTTTCCCTCTCCTTCTCCCGCATGGGCCACGGTGGCCCAGCTCCTCTTTCCCCCGCGGGCCCTCTCTTCCTCTCTTTCTTTCCCCAGCCCGAGGCCCAGCTCCCCCGATCTCTTTTCCTCCCCCGTGTGGGCCGCACGCCCGGCCCGTTTTCCCTCTGCTCCCCGCCCGAGCGCCCTCCCCTCCCTCCTCCCGCTGCCAGGGTGGCCCCACCTGTCATCCCTCTCCTCCCTCAACTCCTCCCCGCAACGGCCGCCCGCAGCACGGCCGTGAGCTCCCGATCTCCTCCGCCTCAACCGTTCCCCGAGACCCCCGGCCCTGCCCCTCTTATTTCCCCGGTGCTATCCCTTGGACCCCCCCTCATCCCAAGCGCGCCGCCTTCAACCCTAGCGCACCCCCTTCTACGCCGCCGAGGCAGAGGCCCTGCGCCGCCCGTGTTCCACCGCCTCAGCGCCGCTCACCGGCCGCCAAGGGGGTCTGGAGTCTCGCCGCCACACCCCGATCACGACCACACCTCGCTACCCCACATTGGCCGTGGCAGTCCGGCCAATTTCACCGGGAACGCCTCCACGGTAAGCTTGCGGCCCGCCGGAATCCCTTCACCTACAAAGCGTCATCGGCTTCTTTAACCCCAGTCTTCTCTTCATGGCCCAATTGTGCAGCTTCTCACGGTGCCAGGACGCCCAGGGCGCACCCCGACGTCCACCCCCCGCGAGCACCGGCTGTTTCCGCCGCCTGTCGTCGTGGACGACCGCCCTCCGCATCGCCCCGACCCATCCAGGCCCTAGGTGAGCAGCCCTTTGATCCCCTCTTTCTCCTGCGCTATCCCTTGGGCGCCTTAGGGCCACCCCGAGGCGGGGACTCCCCGCGCCGGCGAGGCGCCGCCGCGGAGGCAGAGCCGCGGTGATCGCAGCCGTTCCACGGGGAGTAAACCGAGCCGCGAGTGAGCCGCCGCTGTCGTGAGCCGAGCCGAACCGATTAGATCCGAGCCGCCTCATCCTGGCCCTTGAACTCCGATCCAGTGGATCAGATCCACTCATACCGGTTCAGCCGGGGAATATTTCTAAAGAACCCCTGCGGTTTTCTCGAATAAACCCGCAGTCCACCCCGTGAGTCAAAAGTATTTGCAAAGAAGTCCTTTTCTTCACGTTTGACCCCCTGGCTTCTCTTGAAATTGAACCCGCAGTCCAGTCTAAGGTTTTTAGCGAGTTAGCCCTTGCGTCTAGGGTTTAATTACGTTTAAGTCCTCGGTTTTTGCGCAGAACCCCTTAGGATCTCCAGTTTTCTTACAAATAAGCCCCTGGATCCTGTTTTAAGCGTAGTTTTCGCGTTTTAGCTCCGTTTTAAGTGTTCTTTATATCCACGCGATCATTGTAACGTGTAGAATAGCTTTAGACTAGTTTTGTGTGCTGTTTCTATGTAATGTTGTACTGTTTTCTTATATTTTGCAATTGTTTGCATGTGTGTGCATGTGTGGCCCATGTATTGCTGTTGCGATCGTGAATAGACGTCGAGCCACCGGAGCAGTACCAGGAGCAGCCATCTTCCGAGCAGTTCGAGCAGCAGCCGGGAGAGTACGAGGAAGGCAAGTATAACATGAACCTCCTATCACTTTTAAATACAATTTCATACTGCATTTTAATTCTGTATGCCTATAAGGACTTCCTAGCCACCTTTTATCCTGTACATTATTACCTTGGGTTGCATTTTGGTTAGTTATGCTAGGTTGCTGCGCTATAACATATCTTGGTCCTTTTTAATTAATTTGAATAATGGTCTTATGCAACTTAATTCTGGAGCTGACCCTCTGTGCTGTGTGCTTGAGTGGTTTGCGCGTCCTTAAAAGATGTTTTGTTAGAAAGATGGTTTAGGGGGCCAGCACGGTGCTTAGTGCTTGGTTGGCCATTCTCCATAAGGACCGGTTCATAGAGCGACAACCTGGGACAACCGCGCAACCACAAGACTGGAATGGGACGGTCTTGACTTACTAATTAGGTCATTTTGGTTCGGGAGTAACTTACCTGCGTGGGCAAGAGGGGTGGTAAGCTTCAATGGTCCCTGCTCCTCTGGCTTGGTCTGTGCTGTGTGTCTTGTACCCCCGGAGGTGGGCCCCATCGTCGCTGATCCAGAATCCTTAGCGGTTACACCTTACCAACGTGATCCTTTGTAACGGTCTCGTAGTGTGCTTGCTAGCCATCTCACCTAAGGAAGTGTGATGAACCACTAGCGTAGCTCACGACTTGTGGGTAAAGTTGTGCAACCTCTCGAGAGTGTAAAACTAATATATCAGCTGTGCTCACAGTCATGAGCGGCCCAGATCCTCCGTCTGATTAGTGGGGTTATCAACCTTTGACGAGGGCGATTCCCCGGGTGGTTTTGGTTTGGATGGTTCTCAGTAGTTCTTAATTAATATTGATTAATTCTTATGCAATTTGGGTTATGGTAACTCATCCACTTGTAGTAATTAGCTTTAATAAAATTTGCCAAGATTAAAAGCTAATGCAGTTGAGTCAGCTAACCTTAGAGCCTCATACTCATGTTATACTTGTTGAGTACTAGTTTTGTACTCACACTTGCCTCTCTACTCTTCTGTTCCATTTTGGATATCTTCGACTGCTGCTCAGTGCCCGGCAACGTGGAGGATTACGTCAGCGGCTTCGACGACTTCTAGGTGTTTGTCTCCCAGTCGACGTCCCTGTGGCGCCCAGCTCTTCATGTATTCCTTTTACGCTTCCGCAACTCTTGAACCGATTCTTGATTCGGTTGTAATAAAATAATTCATTTATGATTCGTTTACGATTTATATTAATGTTATTCCTGACATGTGTTGTGATATCTTGATGATCTGTTGTATATATGCGTGACTTGATCCTGGCGCATATATGATTGCTCCCATTTATGTTCTTATAAATCGGGTGTGACAGCTATTAGCTCTACGCCCAACCTAAACGTGGGGGGACTACAAGGGACGGACAAGGCTGTCACCACCTACCGCCTAACCCGACAGACCGTGGGGAGGGGTAGCAACCAAAGGTAACTTCAAGCCTAAAAACCACATCTACGCCATCAATTACTACTTCTAGCCCTGGCCAGACTCTATCTTAAGACTCAAATCCTTAATCTAGAAATAACCATTCAAGAAAGGACAATGATCCCGCAAGAAAATAATAACAAAGACTTAGTTTTAATAAGAACTCACCACCATAGACGAACCTGAATACTTACTCAAAAGAGGTTCGTATCCGCCGAGGTACAAGTAGAGGGAGTCCGACAACTTCGGCTCTCCTCTTGAACTTCTCCTCCACACACTCTCTAACCTACTCTACAAAGTAGCTCTACTAGGTGGAATCCCCCTCTCTTCTTCTTCTCCAAATTTTTGTGTGTTGTGGGGGTCTCCTCTCCTCCTTTTATAGCTTGGATAGGTCGATTCCCAGGGGAGACTTGTATGGAAACACCACGAACCACCTTTACTAGGATAACATCGATCTTCCTACCAAGATTGAGCAGGCTAGGAACTCGTCCAGGTTCAGCTGACCCTGGGGTCGGCCGACCCCTGGGCGGGCCCTCCTAGCACCGCCTTTGGCTGTGAGACTGATAGGTGGACCCTCGACATCATGGTCTGATTGCATGAGAGATTCAATTAGAGCACCGGTGGGCCCGACATGCTAGTCCATCTTCGGGCCCGAATGCCTGCTCGTTGTTCACATTTCATTTACTGCTTGCATGCAGCCCGATGGATGGAAAAAAGACAGAAAAGAGAGGTTAAGCAGACCATGATGTCGAAAGACATCCTTGTCGTCGTCCGCCGCCAGCCGGTCGGGCGGTCAGGCGCGGTAGAGATAGATCAGATCGACCGCGCGCCAGCCCGATCTAGCTAGCTAGCTAGCGGATCAATTCGCCAGCCGGCCACTCACCTGCCTACCACTGGATTGGAAGATGCAGCCCGACTGATGCCACACAACACGACAGGCACTTGCTAGCCCTTCATGTAGTCGAGCGCATCCTTCATCTCTAGCCAGAGCCACGTCTTGAACGAGACCCTGTACACCCAGAACCGCCCGATCGCCCCGCTGGGGGTAATGTCGGTTGTCCGTATCCACGGGTCGTCGTTGTTGTCGTCGAGCAGATCGAACGGCACCGGTTGGTGAACGTCGTCGGCCACCGTGCGGTAGTATACCTTCGGATCATGTAACTCCGCTGTCCTCTCCATCCGCTGTGACGCCCTCCGGACCGGTCTACCACCGCCGCCGGTCATATGCTGCGCGTTGAACCCGCGCCGTGTTACTTCTGCCCTGATCACCTTGCCGCTGTACAGCTACTCCTTCCGAATTCGCCGCGCTATAACCGTCACCTTTGCTTCGCCATCTTTCCTTCCGGCTCGCCGCCCCTCGTGCATCTTACGAGCGAGCGAGCTCGCTTCCTCGACATGGCCACTCTTGCGTCCTCAGAGAACTCCGTGGTGTAGTTAGGGTCGATGTCACCGTGTACCCAAATCTCGTGCAGAAACCCTTCACCATAATTCCTCCTGCGCGTGCCGTTGCTCGGCACGTCGTACTCCAGCATTGCCCGCTCATGCCCATGGGTTCGCTCTGCTCTGGCCGCCCAACACTTGCACACATCACCAGCTTTCGCGCGTCACCGCGCGCACGCTCGCGCGACCCGCTCGGCGTCGCTCACGTTCACTCCTGCACCGTCCGCGAACCGCTCTAGCGCCGCTTGGCTCGCGTGCCACTCACGCGTCAGCGTTACGCCTCCCGCGCGAGCCGCGTCCACACCCGTGCCTGCGCGTTCCTGCTCGCGCCACGTCTGTTCCAGTGCAGTGCCTGTTCCTGAGTCGTGCACCTCCGCTCGCCCAGTGCACTAGCGCCGCGCCGCTGTGCTGCCCGGGATCTCGCTCGAACGCTTGCACCACGAGACACCCTCGCTGCGTCATACACCACCTACTCGCTCCGCTTCTGCGCGCGCCACGCCAGCATCGCGCGCCAACCGAGCCGCCCGCCGTGCACGCCTGCTCAGGCGCCGCCCCGCCTCGGGCCTCACTCCCGCGCTCACCCGCGCGCCTGGCCTGGCCTCTGCTCACCCGTGTCTTGCGCCGCAGCCCACGCGCTTGGGCCGCGCTCACCCCCGCTCCAGCTGCTCGGCCGCCAGCTCCAGCCACTGCACCCGTCTGGATCCGCTGCATTCAGCCGCCGCCAGTGCCAGCCACCGCGTGCCCGCGCGCATGCTCGACCCTGCTGAGCCGCACGCCGCTCAGGTCCCTGCACGCACTCGCCCGGGCGCTCCTGGGCCCGCCAGCCCAATGCCCGCCTGGAGCCGCCTGCTCCCGCGGCTGCGCGCGCGCCACGCCGACGCGCGCCGCCCAGAGCTGCTGCGCACCGCCCTGTTCTGCTGCGGCCGCCCGCTGCTGCCTGGCCATCACCTCCCCGAGCCACGTACTCCTGGGCCCGCCGCTCCCTGCGCTCGCCTGGGCCCGCCGCTTCCGGTGCCTGCGCCGCCTGAGGCCGCCCTGCACGCCGCCCGGCAGAGCCAGCGCCGCCGCGAGCTGCAGCCGCCCGCGCGCGCCTGGCTCCTGCGGCCGCCGCCCTGGGCCCATCTGCCTGCTGCTTGGGTGCCTGCCTGCGCCGCTCGGGGGCCCCCGCCGGGCCATCCTGCGCCGGCCGAGCGTCTGGTGGAGGAAAGGAAAGGAAGGGAGGCAGGGGAGAAGGTGCTCAGGGATGTGTCACTAATGGAGAGAGGGAGGGGAAAAACGAATTGGACAGAGCTGCTGCCGTGGGGAAGGAGATAAGGGCGCCAGAGATAAGGAATCAGAGGAGAAAGGGGATTGGTTTTCCCCAAGGGCTTATATGTAAAATCAGAGAAATGCAGGGACTTATTTTTAAAACAAAATTTTCCATCAATCCAAAACCCAAATGAAGAAATGCCCAAAACAAAAGTTGGAGAGTTTTTCAAACTCTACAACGTTGCTTTAGGGCCCAAGTTCAAAAACTCAAAATTTGTACTTTTACACGTGAATCTTTGAACAAAAGTCGGATTTGAATTGCTTTTGTCCTAAAGAACGGAATTTTATAAAATTCAGGACCTAAATGCAAGCATTTATGACACGTCATGATGACGGGATAGACTCATCATAATGATTGGATAGACATGTCATGATGACTTGCACTTTTTACACTTTAACCCTAAGTAAATCTTGAAAGTTACTTTTATAAATCAAATACTTGCGCAAAAGGACTTATACTTTTATAAAATTACACAAACACCCTTGTTTTTACCATTTTACCCAAAATTTTTACATATTTCAACTCACATATTTCAAATAAAACTTTTGGGTAAATATATATATAATTTTTTTACAAGGGATAAAATAAGAAAAGCATATTTACAAAACCATCTTTTACTCATTTTGGAATTACTTTTATCCAAATACATTTTGCAAAAACAACCCTAGGTTTTTCTGTAATTACAAAAATACCCTTTTTACTTGCACTTTAAATTTCCAAAAACTTCACACAAACACACACAAGCTTTATACAAACAAACACATATTTTACACTAACAAAATATATATCTAATATTGCAGGTACACGAACTGTCACAGCCTCCCCCCTAAAAAGAATCTCGTCCCGAGATTCGGACGAAAGACTCTTTAAGGGAAGAAAAGCAAATCATCCATCAAGAGTAACAGGAAACAATCATCGCAAAGAAGTAAAAGCTGTTGGAATATGACGAGATAAGTATATCGAAAACATGGATAGATGGTACATGGATGAGTTTGACAAGAAAAGAGAGAAAAAGGTGATCAAGTTTTCCAAGAACTAAGATCATAACAGGAAATCACAACATGAGGACGATAAATATCGGCGACATTCATCAGATAACTTATGGATAGCAAGTGAGGATAATACGAGAGATTGATAAGTGATGTTTGAAACATTCTTGCTCATAATTTATTATCTGAATGGTTTAGATGATGTTGATTGCAAAACATGCCTATGTATACCGATGCAACTCAGAGTGCAATGCTCGATATATAACCAGGAACATGATGCACTGTTGAGATGTATGATTACTATGATGGTGTAACATGAGGATGAGGGATCCCATACATGACCAAAATGACGCATATGATACAATGCAATTACCATGATGTTGACCAAATGATGCATACACTATGATGCAAGGATGATGATACTTGCAATGTATGCACGTATGAAATGCATGAAGTATGATGCATACCCTCATGAGTTAGTAATGCACACGACTCGCACCTTGCAACCGTTCGCTCGCAACTAACACCTGTGTAGGCCTATATCCTTAAGCGAAGATCAAAAGTTAGGACACTAGTAAGGTTGCACAAAAAGAGTTTGCAGTGGGGTTACGTCACATATACCTAGTCACCAGTGCGCCCCTAATGGCTCAATCATATGGCTGCAGCGCACATGAGGCCTTAGGTTCCGACACGGCATCATGGTCATGTGATTAAACACCACCACAAAAGAGGAATAGCAACCCTGTAGTGCCAACAGCAGCAAGATAGATCTTAGGAAACCCAAGATACCCGAAGTTGTACTGCAGGCACACCCGTTAGTTAGTCTATGGGTTTTCGATGATAATGCAACACCGTGCACTGACTAAAGATGATATATGCTATGATGCATGATTTTTGCCAGAAGATTTATATCCAGAAGTAATTATGGTCATACATCTTTTTAATTTATCCAAAATTATCTGAGCAAAAATCGAAGGTGCAGCTCTCAGATGTTGTAACCAGAGTAGCCAATGATATAAGGTACAACACCAAGAGAGGATAGATAGACCACTAGATGATGGATTGAAGGGCTTGATGATAATCATCAAGATTTAACCTTCAAAGGAGAAGCTCAATGTTTCTGCCGAAACAGATTCGAAGCAAAAACAAGGGTTTGTTTTGGCCGTCCAGCTAAGATCGGCAATAAGGTCTAAACATGACCCAATCCACTTGATTCACAAAAGATAGCCTAGCAGATTACGTTGGTTCCTACCACACAAAGTCAAAACAGGCATTCAGATACAAGCACATATTTTAGTACAATACATAACAAGCAAAGCAATTAGGTCAATCCAAGATGTCATGATGCATGCACGTTCTATCATCCTCACAAACAAAATAACTGTCAAGTAATCTTGGTCTTACGTGGTTAGTTACGGTGGCATTATATAAATACGTCTCTCCCTATATATATACTAGTCGTTCTTACGTTCAAACTTACGTAACGAGGTTAACGTACCTGCAGGAAACCACAATATGTATATACTGAACCTTTCATGCCAGCATGTTATGAAAGCGTCCCCAATCATTACTGTTCACTATAGAAACAGTATCTGTACTATTACCGCCGTACAGACAACGTTAACATACATCGTCGAAACAACGTATTCACGGGGGTACCGCAAAATGCGGGGATGTTGCTGTTCATACCCCCTTACCTAACTATATACTCCCAATGTAGTCAACCGAAGTTGGTACATTGGCAGCATCTCAAGTAGGCCACTGCTTGAGAAACAGCGTTCGGTTCGCATCACCGACGGGAAGGCCAAGCTCCCTCAGTTGGCTGAGGATCCTTACCTTCTTACCTCATCAGCGAAGATGTCGTTACAGAATGTAAGGTTGAGTTGTGCATGAATTTAAGTTTTAACGGAAAAGTAATGCTGGAAGTTAGAATTATATATATATATATACACAATAGCCACCTCTATTTCCCTCATAAGCATTACCCTAGGGCTTTACGTACTAAGTACAATCCTTAACGAATCCAATGCGACTTTGCCGAATATTTTGTTGGTCAAACTTTTATACTGAAAGTATTTTTAAGGTAAAATGTATCTCCAGAGTAACCTTATAGCTCTGATACCAGCTGTGGCAGAACCAACCTGAATTATACCGGCTCAAGTACGCGAGTCCACTCCCGAGGTCTCCACGTGCTTCAAACGGTATAATTCAGGTTGGTTCTGCCACACTACCCTCCTGAAAAGGCAAAGGCTCGAGGTGTGCCACAAGTCGGTCTTCAGCTTCGAGTAGATCAGAAAGTTTCATGCCCTTCTAATGCATGAAATGCCCCACCGGGGTGGAGGTGATCATCAGACCATTGGCGCCAAAACAACCCGCAGCCCCCCAACGTGCGGTGGCTTCGGGCTTTCCGAGTTGGAGTAAAGAGTCCAAGTCCTTCTCCAATGTGGAGAGGGACTCGGAGATGTTTGCCTCCTGAAGATCAGTGGCCAAATTGCACAGACCGAGTCATGATCGGCTACGCGAGACCTCAGATTAGAACGAGTCCAACCAAAGCAAGGTTGTTGCAGTGCTGGATGGAGTCACATCGGAAGCAGACTCCTCCTCGGTCCTCGTAGGGGATCCATGAATTGACAAGTCATCGAGATTATCGACGAACTTGTCAAGGTTGCTATGAAAACTCGCTGCAAGAGTTTTCGGCTTCATGTTGACGAGGAATTGATGGAAACTGCCCGTGCCATCTGTGATGCAGACCCACGAGCCAAAAACAAACATCGTGCCCTGAGAGGGTACTTACCTGGTGAACTGGAAAGATGCCATCGAGTTCACCAGTGGATCTTCGATGCTCTCCCCTACCTGGCACGTCAGCTGTCAGTGTTTTACCGGCTGCCCACTGAGGGGTATATCCAAGGAGGTAAGTTTAGGTGAGGAGACGCCGAGATCAGGAACTTGAAGGTACAAGGAACACAAGATTTAGACAGGTTCGGGCCGCGAGGTGCGTAATACCCTACGTCCTGTATGGTGGTTTGTACTGCCTTGGGTGTAGATGTTGTGTTTTTAATGGGTCCCTGCCCCCATTATATATCCAGGAGGACAGGGTTACATGAATCCTAGTCCAATACTAGCCAAGAAATCGTACCCGAATACAACTCGAGTAGTAACCCCGGGTCTAACAAATCCTCATCCAACATCAAGGTGGAGGATGCAGATGACATCCAGAAGGAACACCGCAAGCTCATCAATGCGAAGCGTGCCCAACGCAGGTACCGCCTAGTCTAGATGAACCAGCAGGGGAGCGGTAACCTCCAGACTCCACGGGTGACCATCCTGCCACAATCAATGCTGGCCGGGATGTCTGCAATGTCATCACTACCACGCAGCGGGAACGCGAAGAAGTGGAAGCCTACAGCCCCACCCACTATTAGCTCCCTCTCGACTACCTGGAGACAACTCGGAAGCGCAAGCCACAAGCTGGGAAACAATCCACTCATAGAAAGAAGACTCTTAGTTCGAAGGAACGATTCGAGGAAGCCCTCCACAAGCAATGCGCGTGGCATCCGAAGAGCAAGCATTCTGCATTTGAATGTCAAACCCTTCGGAGGGCCCTGGGAAGAAAGGCGACGGGACTACCCGACTAATGATTTACTCATAAATTAAGTACCCGGCTCAAGGAGGTTTTCTGAGGGTCTTTTAGGTGTTGTGTTTTTTTAAACCATTGTTTCGGGATTATATCTCAAAACAAGGGGATCTGTATGTCTAAAAGCACCCCTTTTTACCACTTACTCAGAGTCGCTATTTATGTTTATTATTCAGGTTAATCACAACTCCCTCGCTAAACGTAGAAACCCTATCGGTGTTTAACCGGCTGCCCACCGATGGATATACCCAAGGTGGTAAGTTTTGGGTGAGGAGACGCCGAGATCAGGAACTCGAAAGTGCAAGGAACACAAAGCTTAGATAGGTTCGGGCCGCTAAGTGCGTAATACCCTACGTGCTGTGTGGTGGTTTGTATTGCCTTAGGTGTAGAATGATCTAGATATCGTGTTTTGAGAGGGTCCCTGTCCTCCCTTATATATCCGAGAGGCCAGGGTTACAAAAATACTAACCAACACCAGCTAAGGAATCGTACCAGAACATATCTCAAGTAGATTCCTCCTGTATCGGTTAGCCTTATCTCCTATTTAAACGGAATAAATAAGAGATAAACAAGATGGATAAGAGACAAGACGGACTTAATCTCTTAAACCTCTTTAAACTACGTCATGTACCCAGTCCCGTGGCCCTGGGTCTGACAAGCCCCCGAGCTCTTTGTAGCTGAGTACTGCAGGATTATCGAGTACTTTCGAAGCAGTCTTCAACTTCTTCTGAAGCTCCATCTTGAATTCCTTCTTCGAGTAGTCGCTTGGCTGCATTGAAGCTATGAGGTGCTCATGCCCCGAATTATATTTTTAATATGGTGTGTGATTGAAAAATCGCACTCCATATGGAGTAGCCCCCGAGCCTTAGGTTGAATCGAAGAATCAGGCTGAGGGTCACTTTAGACTTGAATCTTCCTTACTCACTTTTTAAATAAATTTGAAAAAATAAGTAGTCAATGCCACGTATCCCGCAGCCCCCGAGCCTTGAATCCAAATCCCTCAAAATTGGAGATAAGGATCCAAAAACCGTGGCATGCAGGCTAAAAATGTCAACTTGCCAAATTACCAAAATGATGATACAAATGATGGAATTTAGATCATAAATTTGAAAAAACCCCTTTTTTCGGGCTAATTATCCCTGAAAAATGATTAATCGGATATTTAATCTAAATAGTCCACCAAATGACCCCTCATCTTTGGAATATTCCCAAAAACGACTCTTGAACTTCGGAACAGTAAACTTTCCCCCAACCGCTGGTTATTTAACCCCGCAACAACAGTGGGAAAAAAACTGTGCTTCCAATCTGCAATTTGCCAAGAGCCGCAAAAATCTCCAAACAGAGTCGTGCTCCGCCGCAATCCTCCTAGAGAAATCCCCCCACCTCGATCTCCCCACCCCTCTCCCCGCAGCCTCCGAGCAACTCGTGGTGAGCAGATCTAGAGATGGCACCTAAGAAGTCAGAGATTGAAGGGAAAAAGAAGGAGGCGCAGCCATCGACCGGGGAGTGGTCATACAGTAAGTGTTCCCTCACCGATCTAAATAGGCTAGTTTCCGAGGGGTTGCTGCAAGAAAAGAATCTTGTCAACTGGCGCCCCTCTTTCCGTGAACCTTTTCTCATGGAAAATGTTGACGAAATCGTCACATTTTACCATTTTGCCAAACAGGGATTGGCCTTCCCCTCTTGTTCTTTCTTCCGCGGTCTTCTCTATTATTACGGGCTTAAGCTCCATCACCTCAACCCGAACTCCATGTCAGACCTGGGGCCACGGGGCTGTGTACATAGCATAGTTTAAGAGATTAAGTCCGTCTTATCTCTTATTCATCTTGTTTATCTCTTATTTATCCCATTTAAGTAGGAGATAGAGCTAACCGATACAGGAGGAATCTACTCGAGATATGTTCTGGTACGATTCCTTAGCTGGTGTTGGTTAGTATCTTTGTAACCCTGGCCTCTCGGATATATAAGGGAGGACAGGGATCCTCTCAAAACAGACGATCTCTAGATCATTCTACACCAAAGGCAATATAAATCACCATACAGGACGTAGGGTATTACGCATCTTGCAGCCCGAACCTATCTAAGTTTAGTGTTCCTTGCATCTTCGAGTTCCTGATCTCGGCGTCTCCTCACCCAAAACTTACCACCTTGGGTATATCCCTCGGTGGGCAGCCGGTTAAACACCGACAGCTGGCGCGCCAGGTAGGGGCGTGCGTTGAAGATCCACCGGCGAGCTCGATGGCATCTTTCAAATTCACCAGGTCAGTTCCCTCTCAGGGCACGACATTTGTTTTTGGCTCATGGGTCTGCATCGCAGATGGTGTGGGCGATTTATGGCGATTCCTCGTCAACATGAAGCCAACAACTTCCACTGCGGATCCCCGCAGCGACCTCAACAAGTTTGTCGACGACCTCGACAACTTGTCAACCTGTGCTTCTGCAACAAAGATCGAGATGGAGTCCGTTCCAGGCTCGACTTTTTCCAACGTTGCAGCAACTTCCCTTGGGTTGGACTCGTTCCAATATAGGGACCTGCATAATCGATCCCAACTCGGTTCACGCAATCTGGCCACTGATCTCCAGGAGGCCAACGTCTCTGGGTCCCTCTCCACGCTAGAGCAGGACCTGGATTCTCTGCTCCAGGTCGGAAGGCCTAAAGCCACCGCGTGTCGGGGGGCTTCGGGTTGTTTTGGCTCCAGTAATCTGATAATCACCTCCACACCAGAGGGGCGCATTGTGCATTGGAGAGGCATGGAGTTCTCCAATATACTCGAGGCTGAGGGTCGACTTGTGGCACACCTCGAGCCCTTGCCTTTTCAGGAGGGCAGACCGTTGGCCACCGTGATGGAGGGTTCGACTGAACTAGTCGATGTGAGCTCCGACGAGCTCACCTCCCGCCAGGTGCTAATGGCGGAAGAGGGCGACGATGATGGTCGCTGTCCCATCGTCGACTTTGAAGCGGTCTCTGAAGATGAGGCCACTGCCAACACCGGCGAGGAGAACGACGCCAATCGCGAGGTGCGACGAGCTCTTGGTGATCACTCACAATGGTTTTCAGCTTTTCTAATTTTTTCTAGGAGTGGGCGATCACATTCTGCATAAGGAGGGAAATCCAGATAAGCAACTCGACATGGTTACCAGCAGGAAAGTGCTCAGGTCTTACCATGGCTAAGTCACACGCCTTCTTGAAGTTTTCTATGTTGTTGTCTGTCAGCAACGGGTCATCCGCCAGGTCGATGGCAACGGCATCTCGATAACCAGACCCGGTCAGGAGTAGCTCAACGAGTCTCCTTGAGGTCCCCGCGGCTTCTTCGGGAGGCGACTACTGAGCACCTGCAATCACAAGTATTCTCAGCATATAGCGCATGGATCTCAACAGCTAGCCAGGGCGGTTAGATGCTTACCTGTGGCATCCGTAGGAGCAGCATCAGGTGCCTCGACTTGTTCCCCGCCACCAGCTCCGGTTTCGACTTGTTGGAGCTCGGGAGGCCGCAAGTCGGGAAGCATCGCGTCCGCCTTGAGGGCTGGCTCCGCGGGTGCCGACCCTTCGGGGGCTGATGGCTCAGGGGCTGGAGCTGCCGTGACTGGCCCCGCGCTTGTAGATTCTTCTTGGGTCGAAGACCCGGGGGCTAGGGTAGTCGAGGCCGGCGTCAGCTGGAGGTCCACGGCACTTGCAGCCCTAATGAAGTCGATTCAATCATTAGACAAGTCAAAAAATCAGAACATTTAATGTGCAACCAGGTGCAAACTTATAGTGTAGACTTCTTCTTGATGGCCCTTTTCACCCGCAAGGCCTGTCGTGGCGTTTCCGTTGCTGGCGGCGGGGTTTCACCAGCCAATGGCGCGGTCCCTGCCACAGCGATGGTGACGGCTGCGGTGGCCGATGGAGCTGCCTCTTCCTCTTCGGGAATGGTCCGGGAGGAAGAGGCGGAAGGACTACAAGAGGATATTGTTAGCACGTCACAATATCAACATATAGCAATACAACAAGGCAGCAACAAGTACCCAGAAGATTCGATTTCCTGCGCCTTTCGCTTGCGCACCACCCGACGACCCTGCGGCACCAAAGGCAGAGCTTCGGTCAACTCCACGGCTGGCCCGGAGGAGCTGTCCCGTCTCGCCTCTCCTTCAGTTTCCCACTCCGCCTGGGAGCTCTCGTCTTCTGTAGACTCGCTGCCGCATTGAGCTACAGCTATGCGAGCCCTCTTTGCCTCGACGGCGGCGCTGGGGAGAAGGTGGTCTGGCAGAGGGATGTCAAGTTGTGGCGGGTAACTGTGGTACAATTCCGTGTGACCCTGCAGAAGGATTTCAATTAGCATGGGCAAAACAGAACTCGTTTCCAATACAAAGTAGTCGAACACTTACCAGCTTTGGAGGTTTCTAGGCAGTGAATAGCTGCGGGACATATGGGACTGCATCCACATCTAGAAGTACTCGTCCGACTCGACGGAGTGCGGCTTCGTCTGTCTGTTCCTCTGCGCACATACGAGACGGATCTTCAGCGCCTGAGTACTCGAATCCAAATTTGTGGCGTTGTTGGATCGGCTGCACTCGGCGTTTGAAGAAGGAGAGCATAACGGACGCGCCGGTCACTCCCATCATCTTGTGTGCCTCTATGATGTCTAGGAGCTCCTCAACTTGATCCATGTCCCCCCTGGACAGTTCAAGATTCCACTCCAGCCTCACGACTGGTGGATTGTTTGATTTTGCTGGGAGTTGAGGGGCATGGTTTTCGATATAGAACCAATAATTTTTCCACCCAGGAAGGTTGGAGGGGAATTTGTATGGCAGATACTTGTCACTGGCCTGCTGACGCAGTTGGATGCCGGCACCCCCTGCTAACACGGAAGAGGAAGTGGAAAAGATCCCAGTGGGGTTCGATTCCGAGAAAATCTTCACAGAAATGGATAAAAATGGAAATGTGGCAGATGGAGTTCGGGTTGAGGTGATGGAGCTCAAGCCCATAATAATAAAGAAGGCCGCGGAAGAAAGAACAAGAGGGGAGGGCCAATCCCCGTTCGGCAAAATGGTAAAATGTGACGATTTCGTCAACATTTTCCATGGGGAAAGGTTCACGGAAAGAGGGGCGCCAGTTGATAAGATTCTTCTCTTGCAGCAACCCCTCAGAAACTAGCCTATTCAGATCAGTGAGGGAGCACTTACTGTATGTCCACTCCCCGGTTGATGGCTGCGCCTCCTTCTTTTTCCCTTCGATCTCTGACTTCTTGGCGCCATCTCCAGATCCGTTCACCACGAGTTGCTCGGGGGCTGCGGGGAGAGGGGCGGGGAGTTAGGGGTGGGGGGATTTCTCTGGGAGGATTGTGGCAGAGTGCGGCTCTGTTTGGGGATTTTTGCGGCTCTTGGCAGATTGCAGATTGGAAGCACAGACTTTTCTCACTGTTTCCGCGGGGTTAAATAACCAGTGGTTGGGGAAAAGTTTACTGTTTCGAAGTTCAAGAGTCGTTTGGGGAATATTCCGAAGATGAGGGGTCATTTGATAGACTGTTTGGATTAAACATCCGATTAATCATTTTTCAGGGTTAATTAGCCTGAAAAAAGAGATTTTTCGAATTTATGATCTAAACTCCATCATTTGTATCATTATTTTGGTAATTTAGCAAGTTGACATTTTTTAGCCTGCATGCCACGGTTTTTGGATCCTAGTCTCCAATTTTGAGGGATTTGGATTCAAGGCTCGGGGGCTGCGGGATATGTGGCATCGACTACTTATTTTTTCAAATTTATTTGAAAAGTAAGTAAAGAAGATTCAAGAGTAATGTGACCCTCAGCCTGATTCTCCGATTCAACCTAAGACTCGGGGGCTACTCCATATGGAGTGTGATTTTTCAATCGCACACCATATTAAAAATATAATTCGGGGCATGAGCACCTCATAGCTTCGATGCAGCCAAGCAAGTACTCGAAGAAGGACTTCAAGACGGAGCTTCGATAAGTCTGCAGTACTCAGCTACGAAGAGCTCGGGGGCTTGTCAGACCCGGGGCCACGGGGTTGTGTACATAGCGTAGTTTAAGAGATTAAGTCCGTCTTATCTCTTATTCATCTTGTTTATCTCTTATTTATCCCATTTAAGTAGGAGATAGAGCTAACCAATACAGGAGGAATCTACTCGAGATATGTTCTGGTACGATTCCTTAGCTGGTGTTGGTTAGTATCTTTGTAACCCTGGCCTCTCGGATATATAAGGGAGGATAGGGATCCTCTCAAAACAGACGATCTCTAGATCATTCTACACCAAAGGCAATACAAATCACCATACAGGACGGATGGTATTACGCATCTTGCGGCCTGAACCTGTCTAAGTTTTGCGTTCCTTGTACCTTCGAGTTCCTGATCTCGGCGTCTCCTCACCCAAAACTTACCACCTTGGGTATATCCCTCGGTGGGCAGCCGGTTAAACACCGACACTCCATCTGCCACATTTCTATTTTTATCCATTTCTGCGAAGCCTTCCTTGGAATCGAGCCCCACTGGGATCTGTTCCGCTTCCTCTTCCGAGTCAAACCACAGCCCACCTCGAAAAATCTTTCTGTTACGGGGGGCGCCGGCATCCAACTGCGCCAGCAGGCCGGCGACAAATATCTGTCATACAAATTCCCCTCCAACCTTCCCGGGTGGAAAAATCACTGGTTCTATATTGAAAACCATGCCCTCCAACTCCCAGCAAAATCAAACAATCCACCCGTAGTGAGGCCAGAGTGGAATCTTGAACTGTCCTGGGGGGACATGGATCAAGTTGAAGAGCTATTAGACATCATAGAGGCACACAAGATGACGGAGGTGACCGGCGCTTCCGTTATGTTCTCTTTCTTCAAACGCCGAGTCCAACCGATCCTACAACGCCACCGACTTGGATTCGAGTACACAAGCTCTAAAGATCCATCTCGCATGTGCGCAGCGGAATTGACAGATGACGCCGCACTCCTCCGAGTCAAGCGGGTGCTGCTGGACGTGGACGCCGTGCCGTACGTGCCGGAACTGTTTTCCACACGGAATCCGCCCAAACCTGTAAGTACTCGAGTACTTTTTGTTGAAATCCACCTCTGTTATGCCATCACTAACTGAGAACCTTCTGCAGGGACACACAGAATTGTACCGCAGCTACCCGCCATGACCCGATATCCCCCGGCCAGACCACCTCCTCCCCAGCGCCGCTGTCGAGGCAAAGAGGGCTCGCATAGCTGCAGCTCAGCGCAGCAGCGAGTCCACGGAGGACGAGAGCCCCCTGGTGGAGAAGGAAGCTGAAGGAGAGGTGAGACGGAACGACTCCCCTGGACCAGCCATGGAGTTAACCGAAGCCCTGCCCTTGGTGCCACAGGGTCGTCGGATAGTGCGCAAACGAAAAGCGCAGGAACTCGAATCTTCCGGGTACTGGCTTGCTGCTTTGTTGTACTGTTGAATGTCGATGTTGTTACATGCTGACAGTGTCCCCTTGTAGCCCTTCCGCCTCCACCTCCAGGACCGAGCCCGAAGAGGTGGAAGCGGCTCCATCGACCGCCGCAACCGTTACCAACGCCGTGGCGGGGACCGCGCCACTGGCTGGTGAAACCCCGCCGCCAGCAATGGAAACACCACGACAGGCCTTGCGAGTGAAAAGGGCCATCAAGAAGAAATCTACACTGTAAGTTTGCATCTGGTTGCACAATAAACGTTCTGATTTTTCGACTTGTATGTTGACTGACTTCGACTTCATTAGGGCTGCAAGCGCCGCGGACCTCCAGCTGAAGCTGGCCTTGACTACCCCAGCCCCCGGGTCATCAGCCCAAGAAGAGTCCACAAGTGCGGGGCCAATCATGGCTGTGCCAGCCCCCAAGCCGTCAGCCCCCGAAGGGCCGACGCCCGCAGAGCCAGCCCCCGAGATGGACGCGATGCTGCCCGACTTGCCGCCCCCCGAGCTCCAAGAAGGCGGAGCTGGAGCCAGTGGCGAGGAACAAGTCGAGGCCCCTATTGCCGCTCCTACGGATGGCGCAGGTGAGCATCTGACCACCCACGGCTAGCCACCGAGACCCAGGCGCAATATGCTGAAGACATTTGTACTTGCAGGTGCCCAGCGGCCACTGCCTGAAGAAGCCCCCGGGACATCAAAGGGTCCCAGAGAAAAGCTGAAGGCCAGGCCCGGATACAAGAACATCATCAACACCGACCTGGTGGATGACCCGAAGCCGACAGCCGAGAACATAAGGGGCTTTAGGAAAGCTTACAAGGAACTGTACGACTTTACCATGGTAAGCCTCGGGTACTTGTCTGCTGGTATGCTTTGTCGAATAGTTTTGACTCGAGCTCCCCTTTTATGTAGGATGTGATCACAAACTCCCAGAAGAAATCAGAAAAACTGCAGGAAGTTGTGAGTGACCACCAAGAACTCGCTGCTCTTGAGAGACGCGTCGACGACAAGAGGACAAAGAACTTGCATCTCGAGAAAGCCAACTCCAAGCTCCAACAGCAACTCGAGGAGCTGAAGAAAGCGCTCGAGGCACAAAAGAACATGCACCAGGAGCAGCTCAAAGAGCAAAAGAAGGTGCACCAAGGTAAGCCATTGCTTGCCTTGAGTACTTGCACTTATCAAGTTGTCCTGGATTCTGAAAAAGCTCTGCACCGCAGAACTTAGGAAAATGTTAATATATAAAGAAGAGCTACTTACTGATGTGAAGAACCTGCTGTATTAGCGTACAGATGACGTCGAGAGGTTGCAGAAGGTGATCGGCAACACTGAACGACAGTTCGTTGACTGCCTTCAGCAAATCAAGACGCTGGACGAGGAGAAAGAGCGGTGACAGAAAGAGCTCGAAGATCTCAGGGGGGCCGCCAGGGAGCTGGTGGACATGGTGGATCCACCGGAGGAAGGTGAAGCAAACCCTCGGCCCCTGCTAGAGCCACTCCACGAAGCCCTGAAGAAAGTACTCAAATTCCTCTCTGAGGCTCCTGTTGCATGCGTCAGCAACGCCCTCGCGATTGTGAAGTCCTTCCTGCCAAACGCGTAGCTAGAAATATTTGCTCAAGGAATGGCAGTGGACTGCACCGAGGATCAATTCGACAAATACCTCCTAGAAGCCCAACCTGTATCAGAACGAATAGTTCAAAGTCTAGTGCAGGATTAGGGTGTAAAAAACAAGTACTCATTCCCCTACATAAATATTGTATTTGATGTCTCTACTTGTGTTTGTGCCATGGCTGAATTGGAATCCAGGCTTAAAGGCTAAGTAGTAGACACTACCCTGGGTGCAGCGACCCGGAAGGTAGCCATAGCTCCAAGTAGGAACTTATCTAACAATTTAGCCACAATTCGATCGAGCGGGTCTAAACTATTAGGAAAGAATGCGAGCATCGTCGCGGAATTGCTGTGCTTAAGGCAGAAAAACAAAACTACCCCGAGTGCATCGACTCTGGATGTAGTTGAAGTCGCTCCTCATATGAGCACGCTCCTTGAGTTAGGTAAGAACCGGACAGATGGTTCGAACTCGTTGGGAGCAAACGCGGGCATCACCATGGTGCTGCCGTGTTTATGGCAAAAAACGGAACTACCCCGAGTTCAACGACTCGGGATGTAAGCTCATCCAACAAGCTGGATATAAACCAGTCGAACGGATCGATTTGTTGGGATAAATGCGACTACTGTCACGTGCGACCATCCAAGGTCGCGGCGGAAGTCGAGTCGTAGAAGATATGAACGGAGCAGATGGTTCCGTCGAAACATGAAATCGATAAGATATAATTGTGGCCGTGGCCTCCATACAATTCACGACAAGAAGTTGATTTATGTAAATACTGCAAGTGGCCATGGCCTCCGTGTGTTCACAGAGAAATTTACAACCCGAATCTTGTGGTGCGTAGCCTCCAAACTGATTCGAGGAAAGGAGACCGTCTAAACCCCTGGGGATTCAGCTATCACCGGACATCTTCTCATGGGTAAAACTTGCGCAGGTTCTGGATGTTCCAAGAGTTCGGAACATCTTGACCCTCGGGATATTATAGTCGATAAGACCCTAGTCTTGTAGCCTGTTTGACAACAAACGGGCCCTCCCACCTTGAGTTGAGCTTGTGTAGGCCGGACTCGTCTTGAATGCGATGCAAGACCAAGTCACCGATGCTGAATGACCGCTCCCTCATGTTGCGATCATGTTATCACCGAATCCCCTACAGGTATCGGGCTGACTGAACAAGAGCGGTGCAACGAGCCTCTTCAACAGAATCAAGCTCTAATTGCCTCGCCTCGTCCGCCTCGCCTTCGTTGTACATTTCAACCCTTGGGGATTTCCACATGATATTGGCCGGTAAGATAGCCTTAGATCCGTATACGAGGAAGAAAGGCGTTTGTCCGGTGGCTTTGGACGACTGAGTCCAAAGCCCCCAGACAACATGTGGCAGCTCAAACCGTTCGCCCTTTCGACTTGTCCATTGGCCCTTGGGTGTGCAACAGAGACATATTTAACCTCGATGCATGCATTCTCGCAGAACTCCCAGAACTGGTTGGCTGTGAAATTGGATCCCAAGTCTATGATGATTGTATTGGGGAAGCCGAAGCGGTGCAAGATATCAGTGATGAAGTCAACAACCTAATCTGGTGTGAGCTTAGCTATCGGCTTGTACTCGATCCACTTGGTAAACTTGTCGATAGCCACCAACACATGGGTGAAACCGCCCAGCGCTGTTGTGAAGGGCCTAATCATGTCGAGGCTCCAACAAGCAAAGGGCCAGGATGGCGGTATGGTGATGAGGCTGTGGGCTGGAACATGAGACTGCTTGCTGAAGAATTGACAATTTTGGCACCTGCGCACGAGATCCTCCGCGTCAGATACTGTAGTGGGCCACCAGAAACCAGCCCTGTATGCCTTCCCCACCAGCATTCTTGAAGCTGCGTGGTTACCGCAGACACCCTCGTGGATCTCCCGCAGTATGTTGTAACCCTCTTCCTTTATGACGCACTTCATGAAACCCTTGCTTCTGCGCATGACGCGTGCCGCCTCTGCGCTCCTAGCATCGATTCCCGCTGGTAGCCTTTGATCTCGGATGAAGTCAATAAAAGCCTCTCGCTAGTCCTCCCCCAGCGCCATAACCTCTCGATCGGGTTGTTGGGGACCCGCGTTGATGGTTACCTGCGGAGAAGACTTGATGGATGGCTGCTTGAGCTCCTGGACAAAAAGTCCCGATGGAACCTGAGCACGAGTTGACCCCAGCTTGGACAAAGTATCTGCACCAACATTGTGCTCCCGTAGCACATGATGAACCTTTAAGCCAGAAAATTTGCTTTCCAACTTGCGCACTTCCTAGACATAGGCGTCCATCGTCTCCTTGTTGCAATCCCACTCTTTGTTGACTTGTTGAATGACAAGAAGGGAATCACCATACACGAGTAGTCGCTTGATCCCTAGTGATATCACCAAACGAAGCCCATGAAGCAAGGCTTCATACTCGGCTTCATTGTTGGATACCGCCCACAGGATCTGAAGGACATACTTCAATTGTTCACCTCGTGGAGAAATAAGCAAAACTTCGGCGCCGCCGCCATCGAGCTTGAGGGACCCATCAAAGTACATGGTCTAGTGCTCTGGCTTGTCTACCAGAGTTGGGACTTGATTCTCCCTCCATTCACCCATGAAGTCGACTAGAGCTTGAGACTTGATTGCAGTGCATGGCTTGAAGTCGATTGATAAAGCCCCCAGTTCCACTGCCCACTTTGATATACGCCCCGTGGCATCTTAATTATGAAGAATATCCGCCAGTGGGAAATCCGTGATCACAGTGATCTTATACTCATCAAAATAATGGCGCAGCTTTCTTGATGTGATTAGAATTGCATATAAAAGTTTTTGAACGGTGGGGTATCGTACCTTGGATTCGGAGAGTACCTCACTGACGAAGTAGACAGGCCTCTGCACTCCAAATGCATGGCCTTCCTTGCCTCGCTCGACTACAATAGCACTGCTGACAACATGAGTTGTTGCCACGATGTAGAGTAGTAGATCCTCCCCCGGCAATGGTGCTGTAAGGATCGGAGGAGACTGAAGGTGATGTTTCAAATCTTACAGAGCTCGCTCGGCCTCCCCCATCCATTGGAACTTATCTTTGCGTTTCAGAAGCTTGAAGAAGGGTAGTCCTCTCTCCCCGAGTCGGGAGATGAACCTGTTCAGGGCTGCCATGCAACCTGTTAACTTCTGCACATCCTTGATTGTGGCCGGAGCCCCCATATCAGTGATGGTCGTGATCTTTACAGGGTTGGCTTCAATGCCCCGGTTGCTAACGATGAACCCGAGCAATTTCCCTGAAGGTACTCCAAAAATGCACTTGGTAGGATTGAGTTTCCACCAAAATCTGTGTAGACTGCTAAACGTTTCCTCCAAATCTGCAATCAAGTTGTCGGAATCCCTGTTCTTGATGACCACATCATCCACATAGGCCTCAACATTCCGGTGCAGCTGATCCGCGAAGCACATCTGGATCGTGCGCTGATAGGTTGCTCCTGCATTCTTCAACCCGAAGGACATGGTTTTGTAGGCATATGTCCCGTACGGGGTGATGAATGCAATCTGATGATACCCTGAATAACAATCAAGAAAACAAAGAAGGACACCACCAGCCATTGAGTCGACAACTTGGTCAATGCGCGGCAGCCCAAAGTGGTCTTTCGAGCAGTGCTTGTTGAGATCAGTGTAGTCAACACATATTCTCCATTCATTATTCTTTTTTTTGTACAAGAATGGGATTAGCTTCCCACTCTGGATGGATTACTTTCTTAATGAATCAAGCCGCGAGGAGTTTAGCTATCTCCTGTTTGATGGCCTCACGCTTATTGTGGGCAAACCTTCGCAGGCGTTGCTTCTTAGGCACAGCCTTTGGGTGTACATTCAGAGCATGCTCGATCAACTCCCTGGGCACCACTGGCATATCCGCTGGTTTCTACGCGAATATGTCTCGGTTAGCCCAAAGGAAGCTGACGAGCGCGAGTTCCTATTTGTCACCTAAACCCGCGCCAATGACCGCGCTTTTAGATGAATCTCCCTCCTGGAGCTGGATCGTCTTGAGGGCCACGTCATCAGTCAACTGGATGCTCAACTTGCTGGCCTTCTTGGAGGGAATCTCCAGCCCGGACTATGAGAGCTGCTGCGCGGCCACGAGTACTTCTCCTGAAGCATCTGGCACACGAGTAGTCGAAGCGTACTGAATCGCCTCCTGATTGCAGTCATACGACTTCTTCAAGTCACCTCGGAGAGTAAGTACTCCACTTAACCCTGGCATCTTGAGAAGCACATAAACGTAATGTGGCACTGCTATAAACTTGGCAAGTGCCGGATGGCTCAAAATTGCATGATAAGAAGATTCGAAGTTAGCTACTTCGAACTTGATGAACTTAGTACGGTAGTTCTCTCTCGTGTCGAAGGTGACTGGGAGGACAACCGTACCAAGTGGGTGTGCCGCGTTACCTGGGATGATGCTGTAGAAAGGGGACTTGCTGGGAACCAGCATGTCATTGAAGTCCAGGCCCATCTTCCTCAAAGTGCTAATGAAGATGAGGTTGAGCCCGCTCCCGCCATCGATTAGGACCTTGGTGAGCTTGACCTCTGCCACCACAGGATCGAGGACCAAGGGGAACTTTCCGGGTTCCGAAAAGCTCGTCCACTGGTCGTTGTGGGAGAATGAGATGGGGACCTCCGACCAACGGAGTGGTCGTGGTACCGCCGGCTCAACGGACATGATCTCCCGAAGAAGCAACTTCTGGTCTCGCCTGGAGCCAAAATCCTCATCTCCCCCGAAGATGACGTTGATGACCTTCGAAGTGTCCTGGAACTTCGGGTTGCGCCCTTGGTCCTCTTGGTTGTCATCCTCAGGTTCTTTGTCCGCAGGCTTCTTATTCTTCTTACCACCACCGGAATTGCTGAACATCCTCCGAAGGTGATAGCAGTTGATGGCAGCGCGGTTGGCACCTGGATGCTATGGTCACTTCTTCTGCAGGAGCTTCTCGAACTCCTCCTGCGTAGTCGACTTTCTTGCCCCGTGAAGGATGATCCATAGCCACGATGATATCATCTGGCTTACGTTTCCGGGGTGGACCCGAAAAGTCCCGCTGGCCTTTGTCGTTGCGGTTGTCGTTTGGGCGCCTCAGATTGCTATCTTGACGCTGCGGGAACCGCTCCTGCATCTTCTCCTCCTGTTCGGACCAATCGTGCATCATATCACGAAGGCCCGCAACAGTCTTCGGCCTGTTCCGCCCAAAATCTCTGTAGATGCTTGGGTCGGTGATGCCGTTGTAGAAGCAGTCGATGATGTCGTCCTCCGAAATGTTCGCAATTGTGGCGCGAACATCGAAGAAACGACGTGTGTAGGACTGCAGGAGCTCGTTACGTTCCTGTTTACACTGAGCAAGATTATGATGAGTACCTGCAAGAGCGATCACTCCCTGGAAGTTGTCGATGAAGACCTTCTTGAGCCGCTTCCAGGAGTCGATGGAGTTGTTGCTGAGGCTCTCCAACCAGGTGAGCGGTGCAGGGTCCAAAGCCATCGGGAAGTAGACGACTTTGGTGATGTTCGAGCCCCCTGCGACCTCAATGGCCGTGGAGTAGCAACGGAGCCACCGCTGAGGAGCCTGCTTGCCGTCGTACTTGGTGATGCCGATCGGCTTGAAGCCCTCAGGGCACTTATAGCTGCTGAATCGAGCAAAGAAAACTGGGAAACGATCACTGCAATCAGTCCCTTCAGTCTCGACTTCTTCACGTACCTTGCGCCTGGAGGAGATCATAGTCCGCGCATCGCGGCCTTCATTAATGTGCTGGCGCAAGTCTTCAGTAGGAGGCCGATGATTGGCCTGTCAACCCCCTGAAGGTGGCTGTTGCCTCCCGCTAGGGGCCTGGCTCCCGCGAGCGTTGTTGTTGTTGTGGCTGGGTTGATGTCGAGGGCGACCGCCAGCCGTTCGGCTGTGAGCCTGGCTCCGACTCTCACCCACGCGCTCCTCCCTGATAGTGGACGCCGGGTTTTGCTGATCCAGCTGGATCCAGGCCCTCTGCGCGTAAAGGAGTGCTTGGCGCACTTCCGGATCATGGCTGCGCTCGAGGATGGCCGTAACCCTGGCAATGTTGGTCACCAGGGTCCTGAAACCCTGTTCGCTTATGGCAACAAACTCAGGGTCAAGCTCGTGATATATAGATCGCCTACGCTCGTTGGCCCTCCTTTGCCGGATTGCGCGGGCCCTGTTCCTGGCCCTCCGCGCCTCGCGATCGGCGTCGTTCTCCTCGTCGGTGTTGGTAGTGGCCTCATCTTCAGAGACCGCTTCGAAGTCGATGATGGGACAACCACCATCATCTTCGCCTTCTTCCGCCATTAGCACCTGGCGGGAGGTGAGCTCGTCGGAGCTCACGTCGACTAGTTCAGTCGACCCCTCCACCACGGTGGCCAACGGTCTGCCCTCCTGAAAGGGTAGGGACTCGAGGTGAGCCACAAGTCGACCCTCAGCCTCGAGTAGATTGGAGAACTCCATGCCTCTCCAATGCACAATGTGCCCCTCCGGCATGGAGGTGATCATCAGATCACTGGAGCCAAAACAACCCGAAGCCCCCCGACACGCGGTGGCTTCAGGCCTTCCAACCTGGAGCAGAGAGTCCAGGTCCTTCTCTAGCGTGGAGAGGGACCTAGAGACGTTGGCCTCCTAGAGATCAGTGGCCGGATTGCGTGAACCGAGTTGGGATCGGTTACGCGAATCCTTAGATTGGAACGAGTCCAACCCAAGGGAAGTTGCCGCAACGCTGGATGAAGTCGAGCCTAGAGCAGACTCCACCTCGATCTTTGTTGCAGAAGCATGGGTCGACAAGTTGTCGAGATCGTCGACGAACTTGTCGAGGTCGCTGCGGGGATCCGCAGTGGAAATCTTTGGCAAAAAGTCGATGAGGAATCGCCGGAAATTGTCCACACCATTTGCGATGCAGACCCACGAGCCAAAAATGAATGTCGTACCCTAAGAGGGAACTGACTTGGTGAATTTGAAGGATGCCATCGAGCTCGCCGGTGGATCTTCGACGCGCTCTCCTACCTGGCGCGCCAGCTATCGGTGTTTAACCGTGTGACAACCAGGTAACTAGATTTATAGATACTAGACTTAGTGTAAAGAGTATGTGCTTGCTATGGTATTTATGTATAGTACCAATAATTAAGAGTATATTTGTAATTTCTATAGAATATAGGTCCTTGAGTGTTGTTTAAGTGGAATGGAAGATAGCTTTAAAACCTAGGATAAATATAACACTAGGTGTTAAGTCTATATCATCATAAGGAAGAAAGTGTAATAGATATGCTAGATCACATGAAAAATGGGTTTTTGTGTGGAAAACAAGGACCTAAATGTAATTAATGCAAAAATATGGGTCCTTTTATGCAAGTTAAGTAGAGTATAAAAGTGACTTTTAAAGTTTACTTAGGACTATACTGCAAGAATGCCAGTCATCATGACAGTCATGAAAATTTATAAATAGGTCCAAATTTTTGACCAAACCCCTTTTTGGTAAGGACCAAGGTAATTCAAATTTTACCTTTGTTCAAAATTCAACTTGTAATGCTGCAAGTTTTGGGTTTTTAAGCTTGAGCCCTAAAACAATGTTGTAGGGCTCGAAAAGTTCTACAACTTTCGTTTTGGGCATCTTCTCATTAGATCTTTGTATCGTTGGGAAAAGTTAGTTTACCGTAGAGTCCCTGTGTTTCTTCAGTTTTACAAATAGGTCCCTGGGAAAATCCCCTTTCTCTTCCTCCTCTGGCGCCGCTCTGTTCTCTGCTCTGCAGCCGCCGCTGTCTGGCCACCCTCGCCACCTCCTGCTGCAAGTTCCCATGCGCCTTGATTTCCTCCGCAGGCAGCTGTGCTGCTCCTCCATTGCCCCATCCTCCGCGTGACCTTATCTTTCTCCCCTGCGCACTGCTCTTCTTCCACATTCTGCTTCGTCGACCCTCGGGAGTGCGTGAGCCCTCCCCATGCACCGTCGGCCTCGCGCCCCGACCTCGCCGTCCGGTTTTTCCTCTTGTTCTCTCCCCCTGTGCCGGCGCCCGAGTTTCCCTTTGCCTCGTCGCGCACCCGGACCACCTCTGCCTCGCGCGCCCGCCGCGCGCCTGCATCTTCGCTCCGGCGCTGGGCCCCGAGGCCGCCTGCGCGCCGCCCGGTTCGCCCGCTCAGCTCCTGGCGCGTCGCCCTCCTCTGCGCGTCGCCCCCCCCTTCCGACCCGGCGAGGCACCCTCGCCTATCCCCAATCTCACGATTCGGGCCCTCCCCGGCGACCCTCTGGTGAGGCGCGTCCCTGAGCTCCAACCCTCCAGCATCCACCCAATTGGAATCCCGTGACCAGGAGCCTCCGCAGCCCGCGCGTCCCTGAGCTTCACCCCCCCCCCCAGTACCGAGATTCTTCTTTTGGTTTCCTCCCGTGGAACCGAGCCCCCCCCCCCTCAAGCGCCTCCTCTGCTCCAAATGCAGGTGAAGGACCTCGTGCAACAATTGGAACAAGCTCAGGGGGTTTTCTGCAAGTTCTAGACTCATAGAAACAGTGTTGTTTGAGGACCTCTGTGTAAGAGTGTTTGTTATTTCATGTGAAGTGATGCTGCTGACTTGTAAAATCAATAGAAAATAGTAGGAAATTCCAAAAATTGCAAAACCAGTTTTGTTGGAAACTAGATTTTGAACTCTACAACTTCTATTAAGTGAGTTTGATATGAAACTAAATATTTTTGAATCTATGTTAAATCTAAGATAAGAGAGTGTAATATCCATAGCTCCTACATGTTAACTTTGTTGAACATGATTTTTGGTATGCAATCTCTATAGATTAAGTATGAATGGATGTGGAAGTTTCAAACCTAATTTTGTTTGTAATTTAAATTCTTTTAAGTTGATCAACTCAATTTGTTTTATAGTAGAATTAGCTAAGTATACCCATTAAAGCCTATCTAATTAGATCTCTTGGTCATAATCTTTTAAGTATGCAATTGATCTATGCTTAAATTTCAAAACTTTATAACCTTAATTATCCAAGGTTCACGTTCAATTTTGAATTTAGTTTAAACTTGAAATATTTTAATTCTTGTTTTCAATTAAATCAATGCTATAGTCATGAGTTGAATGTATATAATTCAAAGCTTAGACCCCTTTTTGTACCATGCGTTCTTGAGTGTTAGCCTTTTGGATTGCAGCTCTTAATTTTATATCCTTGCATATCATGTAGACCCGACTGCTCTCGCCAATGGTGTTTACAAGCTGATCGCGGACCAAGCCGTGGAAATTCCCGCAGACCCCGAAGATGCCGTCGGAAGTCTAACTGAAGCCCCGAACCAAAGTTCGGAAGATCTTAACTTTGCTGACTTCAGCCCCACCAGTAAAGGCAAGCCCCGGTGAATAACCCAGTATTTCAAATTATTACATTATGCAATCTTATATTTATATATTATCTCTTGCATTAAGTCTAGGAGATGAAATGAAACCCTAGATGCATGAACCCTAGGAACCCATGTATTGCACCTAAGTTCATATCGAATAGATGCTCTACTATTAGGACCGGTAGAAGTTGGGTGATTTCCTATCACTCGCGCGATATAGGAGTTGCAATGTTTACATTCCTATTATCACTATAAGGATGACGGACGGGAAGGATATGAGGTATCATGGTTGAGATGATGCCCTATCTGTGTTGTTGAAATTGATAAGGTCGCGGTGTGTGCCGATCGGGGTAAAGCGTTTGAAAGTACTAGCCACATGCCGCGAAATATGGTAAGCGGCAAGCCTAGTAGCCAATCGGCCCGAGGAGTGGACATACCTCCCACCACTCGTCTTGCTTCTTCTGGTTACTTAAGTTTGACATGTGGGAATACGTGTTGCAAGGGCAACCAGGAGTACGGGTTTTGTAGTCGCGCTACAGACGTACGTCCTGCACTTTGGAAGTGCGTATGGTCCTGCAGTCGCTTGTGGTGGCTCTGATCCACGAGTCGGAATGAAAGGCAAACGGTTGCTTCGGAACGACCCTTTGGTGTTCCAAGCGTGTGAGTTAGGTTTACCTTGCAAGGTTAAATTCGATTCAGAATCGTCCGCTTCTCACGATGATTGAGACTGCTTGATCCCTTTTTCACACAGAGTAACAAGAGCAACTATATGATGAGTAATGCTGATGGTTGATAATAAGAGCTCTACCTTGCTTGAGTAGATATAGGTGCTTATCTAGAATGGTTAATCAACTAGAACCTGAAAGCTAAAAGTTGAAATTAAGGATCTACTTTTGTTGCTTTTCAGCTGAAACTAAATCCAGAACCTTTACAAGCCTTCATAAGTCTAGTTATGGGCTAAAGTATACCCAATCCTGGGTAAGCCTTGCTGAGTATTAGTATACTCGGCCTTGCTAGTTATATGTTTTGCAGGTAATATCTTGAAGACCCTACTCTTCCCTTGCCTTGGCCCTGTGCTCTTCCAGAAGATTGGTCCGTGGATTGGGATCCGTCCCCGGCCAATATTGATGATACCGAGTGATGTCGCGCCCGGGCTTAGCATGACATCCACCTTGACGACGTGTTGTAAATCATCACATATGTTTTCCGCTGCCAAAAACCATAGTTTTAACAGTTTGTAATCTTTTCTCTAAATTTGAAACTTCGTACTTCTTTTGGAAACTCTTGTAATGTAAATCCATGTGATGTAAAAATGTGATGGTGATTGTATCTCTGGACTCACCTTCATGTGAGGTAACCTTATTTGATCCTGTGTATCGGTGGTTTATCGGGACGTTACCCGATAGGCCAAGGGATTATACCGTTTGAAGCACGTTGGAGCCCTCTAGAGTGGGCTCGCGTACTTGAGCCGGTGTAATTCAGGTTGGTTCTACCACAAACCGGCTGCCCACCGAGGGATATACCCAAGGTGGTAAGTTTTGGGTGAGGAGACGCCGAGATCAGGAACTCGAAGGTGCAAGGAACATAAAGCTTAGACAGGTTCGGGCCGCTAAGTGCGTAATACCCTACGTCCTGTGTGGTGGTTTGTATTGCCTTAGGTGTAGAATGATCTAGAGATCGTGCTTTGAGAGGGTCCCTATCCTCCCTTATATATCCGAGAGGCCAGGGTTAAAAAAATACTAACCAACACCAGCTAAGGAATCGTACCAAAACATATCTCAAGTAGATTCCTCCTGTATCGGTTAGCCTTATCTCCTATTTAAATGGAATAAATAAGAGATAAACAAGATGGATAAGAGACAAGACAGACTTAATCTCTTAAACCTCCTTAAACTACATCATGTACGCAGTCCCATGGCCCCGGGTCCGACAAACCCTGTCACAGCCGAACCATGCGACTGCCAAAATTGGTTGTCTTGTTTGGCAATGACTAGTGGAACCCGTTAATTAGTCAAACAAAGCGCCTACGCTATTGTCTATCAAAAACTACCAGTAACCCCCAGATTATTAGTTCCCGACTAGTTTTGTCACACCCAAAAATATTCAATTTTAGGATGTGAATATCTTTTAGAATGTGTTCATCCATCTTTAGGGTTTTTCGAGAATTTTCCAAATTTTTCTGGAAATTATTCTCTTTTTCCATAGAGCTAAATCTATTTATTAGAAAGCTCTAAAATCTTTTTCTTAGGCTCCGAATATTTTATTTGGACTCATCGTGTCCTAGGTTTTTCCCCGAAATTTTTGGTATTCTTCAGGATATATTTTTCATGGTTTAAAAGATTATCTAGACTTTTCTATATTAATTTTAAGCTTGAAAATATGTTCTAAAAAAGGAATTCATTTTCTTTTCATCTCGAGCTGGATTCAACTTGTTTTGGGTCTAGTCCGCCTTAGATCCTAGGACTGTGCCATGCAAGAGCTTGAGTTCAACCACCACCCTGATCTCATCGTTCGTTGCTTTTCCATCGACAAAAGTAAATCAAAAGTTTCTCTTTGATGTACAGAAGAAAACCTCCTTGTTTTTGCCTTTTGCCTTTCGTATCTAAGGCTTAGTAGCTCATCGAAGTTAGCTGACCACCACTCGTCGTCGATCATCTTTCTTCGCCAAGCTGGAGTTATCTAGAAGCCTTTCCGTTTGCCTTTCTTTCCTTCTCTGTATAGTTCCTAATAACTCATCGTAGTCGGACCAATTCGTTTCTTCACTATCTGTCGTTTTTCCTCTATCCTATCCGAGACCATAAGATGCCCCATCATGGTACCCATCCTCTAACCTTTCTTCTCGATCAAACCTTGCTCGAAATGGAACCGAAGCTCGATTTCAGCGTTCTTTTTCGATGGTGCTCCGCTGTCGTAACTACTAACGACTCGGCCTGATCTCTCACTTCTCTTTTTTCGCGTTCTCGAATAACCATTCATGTTCAACCAGCACTATCAGCTTGTTTTCATGTTCGGCCCTTACCCGAACATGTTTCGGCCCATAACCGACCTCGCTCGTCACTCAAGTCTCGACGCGAGGTCGTTTCCTCCTTGCTTTACCTCTTCCTTCCTCTCTTTGCTCGCTAACTTGTGGGGCCCACTGGTTAGCCCAATCTCGTTTCTCCCATGGGCAATCTGGATTCAAGGATGAGTCCAAGCCCGATGCGCCGCCTCGTCCCTGCTTGCCAAACCCCAGGCCTCCGCGCCCCTATAAATACTGCACACAACCTTAGGCACTCATCCCCTCCTGCTTGTGCTCCCTCCTCCATCACCATGTCATATCCCGCAACCCTGCTGTGCGTCGCCCTCCTCCTGCTCACAACGCCGTGCACCCCCATGAGCCCTCGCGCCTCCTACAGCCAGCGCTGCCGTCGCCCGACCCCCGCGTGCCTCCTACTGCGCCATCCCTGCTGCGCAAGAGAGCGTCGCCGCCCCTGGCCCCTGCTGCCTGCACCCCTGCTCTCTGTGCGCCACCCTGCGCTGCACCTCCAGCAGGCTGCCACCGTTCTGGGCATACGCGCCATGGCCTCTTGCGCGCCCCGCGTGCCCTGCTCCTGTGCAGCGCTGCCGCCACCACGAGCACCGTCGCACTCCCCCGCGTGCCTCCTACTGTGCCATCCCTGCCGCGCGAGAGAGCGTTGCCCCCCTGGCCCCTGCTGCTTGCACCCCTGCTCTCTGTGCGCCACCCTGCGCTGCACCTCCAGCAGGCTGCCGCCGTTCTGGGCGTGCGTGCCATGGCCTCTTGCGCGCCCCGTGTGCCCTGCTGCTCCTGTGCAGCACTGCCACTACCACGAGCGCCGTTGCCCTCCCCCGTGTGCCCCTGCGCTGCACGCCAGCCCCCCTGCATCATCGCTGCCAGCCCGAGTCCATGCGCGACCAGGAGCGCCGTCGCCCCTCTATGCGCCTCTCCTGCAGCACCGTCGCCCCCTGCCGGCCTACCCAGAGTCTTCCCCCTGCACCGCGCCCCTCCCCCTGGTCACCTCCTCCTGCATCGCCCCTGCCCAGCACCGCCGCCAGGGACAGAAGCGCCGCTGCCCAGAACAAAGACGCTGCCACCCTCTTCTCTGGCAAAATTCGACCACCACGATGCATCCCCGCGGTAAGTAAGGTATGGAATGGAATCCCCTCGTCATCCTCTTTCATTTGTCCCGCTTCTCGCGATCTCCCATGCCCTAGAACGACGCGACTTTGCAAAACAGTGGCCGCCGGCCACCATGGCTGTGCTGTGAACTTTTCAATTTAGCCCCTAAAAGATTCTGTAATTATCATGTACTTTTCTGTGTCTTGCAAATTTCACAGAAAACCCCCTAGATCTATTGCATCTTTTCATCCTAGCCCCACCCATGGCCTTTTGTAGATCTAACCCTAAACTTTTCTGTATTTGCAAGCACTATTTTCTGTGTCTTGCAAATCTTCCCTGCTAGCCCCTGAAATCTATACTTAATTACGTATAGGTCCTTAAAACCTTGTTTCATGCTTAGTTTCCACATTTTAAATCCGTTTTGATGCGTTCTTTTTGCGTTAGTCTTCTAAAACCCTAAGCTTCCGTTTTGTAGCATTGTTGTTTCATAGTTCCTATTTTTAAAATTAAATATAGATTTAATTTGATTAATACCCTCTCATCTAGTTTTCCAAATAAAATCCAATTAAGTATTTAAACCGGTTTCTTAATTAATGTTAATTTGATTAATATCAACTTAAATATGTTTGGAAATTAATTTCTTTAGTTCAACACGAACCATAAAGTTTGACATTTAGATGCTCTGACCAGTTTCTTTTCTAATTAATTGTTTAATTAGGATAATTTGTACATAGACAATTATATATAAAATTTGACTAAGTTGTACCTTGTCTTTATAAATGCAAATATAATATGAGTTAATTATAATTAGAGATATTCTCTTTTATATCTTTTATATTAGTTTTCTAAATTAAAATAAATGAAGCTTATAGTTCTTTTGTCTCTTTATAACACAAATCTTCCGATAGTTGTTTCTTTTCAACCCTAGCTCCGTTTTCCGTGTTTCTTGCGCCCTTTTGATCATAGCAACGAGCCCTATCCTTTTTGTACGCTCTTTTAAAGCTTTCCTTTTATTTGCTGTATCTATTCTTAGTTGTTCTTTTTTGCTTGCTTGGTTGTATGCTTAGGCCCGATGCTTGTGTGATGTTAGAAGGAGCACGATCGAAGAGTTTTGAAGATTAAGAGTTTCAAGAACAAGAGTTGAAGACTCTGAGCAGCTATTCTCTAAAAGAAAGGCAAGTGTTTCCTTGATCATTCTTTTGTTCTAATAATCACAATAAATATAACTTTTTCTATATGCATGCATGTGTCCTAATTTTGATGGATCCTAAATAATGATATGCCTAGTCTTTATGATCATTCCTTGTCAACCTGGGTTTTACCTTTATGTTGGGTAACTATTGCTTAGTTGCTATAACTGGTTCTGGTTTGGGAATAATATACAACCATGATGACAACAATAATGATGTTACACCTGCTTTATCCATTTTCATGCTCTTTGTGTTGTTAATCACAAGACAATATGTCTTAATCGGAACATGGAGAACCACCTAAAAAATAGTGCAACCACAATACTATATGGCTCTGGTCTTGGCTAATTAATTAGAAACTTTAGCTCTTGATATCTTACCGAAAGGGCAAGAGGGGTTGCATCGTCGAGGTATAGCTCGGTCCTCTTGAGGGTATGATATGATCCTGGTTAAGGCATCTGCATCATTAGGTAGGGTTATGACCGCTTTGACTTGAAACCTTAGCGGATTGTCATAAGTTAGGGAATCTTTGTAAAGGTCTCGTAGTGAATCCCTTGCCACTCATCTCGGAAGTGTTTAAGAGGCTAGCTACCTCGGGCAAATTGGGAGACACGAATTGTGGGTAAAGTGTACAACCTCTGCAGAGTGAAAACTGATATATCAGTTGTGCTCACGGTTAAGAGCGGGACACTCACATGATAATTGAACTTGAAGATGAATTAAATCATGGACCATGTTTATGGTCATGGTTAAGCTTATGTTGTATCTCTTCTCTTTCTTTTAATGTGGGTTTTGGTATGAACTTATACCTTAGTAATAAGGTGCTAATAAAACTTGACCAACTAGAATTGCTTATCGGAGTAAGCCGGTCAGCCTTTCCTTATTTTTGGCCTTTATGTCATATAATTCCCAACACTTGATGAGTACCAACCATAAGTATACTCATGCTTGTTATAATTGCTGCTCAGAAGAAAAAGTTGATGTGAAGTGTGTTGAAGAAGGTGCTGAGCTCTAGGCCTACATAACAAAGGTCGATTGCCTATGAAGTTTGGAGTCTTTATTTCTAGGATAAGCTATATAACTTAGATAATCTTTATAGTCTTTTAATTCTTTTTTCGTGATACTGTTGCTGATTATTCACTGATGAAGTCACTATATGTATGGAACTTGATCCTGACATACATATAGTTATGCATTCGGTTTTGTCCTTAAAACTGGGTGTGACAGTTTTCTATGTTACTGAAGGGGGCTTGTTCCCAAACTTCCAATAACGCTCATATTACTAGTTCCTGATTGTCTTCTATGTTATTGAAAGGACCAACACTAGGCCTAGAGGGGGGGTGAATAGGCCTTGTTCAAAGTTTTCCTGAAAATCTTGGCAGAAAACGTTAGTGGCCGGATGATCCGGCACAAGGTCGGATCTTTCGGCCGAGAGAAAATAACCAACAACTAAATTCAAAATATAATTAACTTTTGATGATTCCCTTTGAATACAAAGTTGGTGAAAGGTATTGCAAAGCCTATGCAGGAATCCAATATACAAGATCTACACCTATCTAGTAGATCGGGTCGAGACAAGCTTAAGAACGATATGAACAACAATAAGTAAATGGTGACACAAGATTTAATCCGAAGTTCACTCCATAAAGGAGCTACGTCTCCGTTGAGATGCTCACAAAGAGCCGGGCTGTCACTAGCCCTAAGTCTCTCACAATCAACCACAAAGGAGGATTGAGTTACTTACTATTGATCTCACAAAGAGATGGGTAATACAAACTTCCGGGAGCTCAAACCACAAAGGAATGGGAGCTTCCCAGCACCTCTAACCATCTAGGAGCTGGGCTCCAAGAGTAACAAACGCAAATCGATGAATCAAAGGATGCTTCAAGTGCTTCTTGAGATGAACAAGTGAAAGCCCACGAAGTGCTCTCTTCCCACACCCCAAATCTCACTTCCTCTCAATCCCTAGGTGAATCTTTGCCAGAATCAAGCTCTTGGATGGAGGGGAGAGTTGAAATCAATGTTGTGGAGGCAGCAGCAATGAATGAGGGGGGTGAGAGGGTATAAATACCCCATCCTCCTCAAGTGACCGTTATGTGTATTTCTGAGGGGTACCGGATCATCCGACCCACCAATCACATTAAGCACGAAAAGCTCTCCAGAATTCCTAGGGCCGGATCATTCGGCCATAGGGTCGGATCATCCGACAGGCAACAGAGGGTTTCAGGCATATAGGCCGGATCATCCGGCCTAGGGCCGGATCATCCGACCCAGGGCAGAGGGGAACAGCCAGCCAGACCGGATCATCCGGCCTAGGGCTGGATCATCCGACCCAGATGAGTTTAGAAGGTAGATTTTCTCAAGAAAGAATTTCATCTCAAATTGAAGCACTTTGACAACCTAGATCAATCGACAGCATCCCCCTTTATAGTACGGTGGTCCTATACTCAAGTTCAAAATGACAATTTAAATTAAATCACCAGTAAACTCCACCATCATACATATTTGAATTGGGGACCTTCTTTTCATCTTCTTCTCAATTCTTTTATTTTATTCCTGCACACAACTTCATCAAAGCATTATATCCCAAATTGTGATTGTCAAGAATCACCAAAATCGATTAGGGACCTAGATGCACTTTCAATCTCCCCCTTTTTGGTGATTGATGACAATACCAATTTGGGCTCACAAGGGAGGAATAAAATTCATGAATTGCAACCGACAAAATGGAAAAGCTCCCCCTAAGTATGTGCATGAACAACTCAAAGTGGTCTCAAATATCAATGCACATATTTAGGTGAACTCCCCCTAAGACTTTGCATAGAAGTGCTCAAGTGTGATGAAAATAACCGTGATGCATATGACAAGATATCCAAATCAACAAAGTGACAAATAACAATACAACATCCACACACATCAATGCTAATAAAAAAAATCAAGTTCATCATCACACTAGCAAATAGTTTAACAAAGTTCATGATCACTAAACATAACACCAATACATAGTTCTTACATGTCCAAAGAGATAAATTAAGATAGAATGACATGACACCCAAATATCACTCCCCCTTTGGCAGCAAGCACCAAAAAGGAAGCTGATCATCAGCTCACTTGGACTCGGTCTCGTCATCGCCGCCTTCTTCCTCTTCCTCTTCCTCTTCCTCCTCATCGCTGTTGGCTTGACCCCCTTGGAAAGGCATCTCTTGTCCTCCATAGTCAAGCTCAACATCTTCACCAAATTGAGACTCTTGAGGAAAATAGTCATCCAAAGGATTGTAGATGGGTGGTGGAGAAGAAAAGTCTCGAGGCTCACAAACAGGAGAATAAGGAATATCAACTTTGCCCATTATCTCCTTTTGCCTCCTTTCAATCTTGAGGAGTTCCTCATCCATATATCTCCTATGTTGTCGCATTTCTTGTGCATTTTGGCGACACATATTGAAGCAAGCAAAAATCCCTTGAGCAATAAAGGATAACTTGCCTTGCTTGGACTTGGAAGCCTTGCGCCGGCGAGAAGTAGATGGTGCCGTAGGAGATGAAGGAGCGGCTCGCAAAGATGATGCACCGGGAGTAAAGTTCGAAGCATAGGCATCCAAAAAGGGTCCAGAAGCAGGAATCCCCGTGCTATGACCGGCAATATGAAGCGTCTGTCAATCTTTCCCTTGTTTGACCGATAGGCCATGTGAATGGTGTTGTGCACTATGTTGAGCTGAGTTGCCGCCTTAATCATGTGAAAGATATATGGAGCATAATGGCATGCACTAGATGAATCAGATGAACAAGCAATAATCTCATGCCAAATAAACTCCATGACAGCAAACTTGGGACGATCGGGGGCCATTTGAGCTAGAAGGTTCTTGGCTCTGGAGGATATTTTATCGGAGTCACCACCTCTAGGAGTGAGAGTGAACCTGAAGAGAGTGTCGAGCATCTTGTAATACGAAGTGAGCCCCTTGATTTGCCCATACACAATATCTCCATATGCTCTATCATACATGAAGTGCATCTTGGAGGGCTCAAGTTCATTACCTTCATGCAAGTCAACCTTGGAGGTGTCACGACCCACAATGTAGCCACCCCCATAGCCTGTAGAGTCTCCAGTGTGACCAAACAAGATACTAAAGTGAGCCATGTTGTATCTGAAATGCTTTCCTCTGATTAACCAATGGATAGTTCGCTCATCTTGCTCAACAAATAGTGTGGCATAGAATTGAGCCACAACCTCTTCATTCCAATCACATCGGAAGCTCATGATCTCCACAAGATCCATCTCATTGCAGTGATCATATACAGCCTCAACCACTTCCTTGACCGGTGACGCCAACCGCTTCAAGTGATCCCAATCAATCCACCTCATCTCAGTGGTAACATGCTTCTTGGTCATGATAACGGATTCATACCAATTAGCTTGATGAGGGAACCAAAAATGAATGTCTCCAAAGAAGCTGCGCTCAACATATCTGGGATCTTCACTATATTGAAGTGTTGATATAGAGTTGCCACCCCTCTTGTAGTTCACCATTGAGGGATCATGGGGGCCACGAGTTGGACGCATGATGCTAAGAACCATGGTTTCAAGATATGAAAGATCAATGTTATCATCATACTCATCTGTTGGATGGCAAATGCTAGCTTGCTTCATTCTAGGATGACCACTGGAACTTCCTGCAGTGGTCGAGCCTCTCCCTTGAGGAATTGGTGCACCACATCCTCTTACATTCCTCTGAGGGGCGGTATTCTTCCTTGTCTTTTCTTTGATGTACACCTCTCCGTCGGAGCTGGTTTCATACTCTGTGGATTCGGAGTCGGTGGAAGGACCCTTCTTCTTGGTTACCTTTTTCCTCATCATCTAGATCAAAAGATTAGCAAGAATTTAGGATATGGATCGAGAGAACGATATGAATTCATGAGCTTGTTGTGCATCCCAGGGCAGGACGGATGATCCGACACTAGGTCGGATGATCCGGGAGCCGGATCATCCGGCCCTGCTCGGGGATGAACTCCAAAATCGTGAATCCGAGAAACTAGCCCACCAAAATGTATGAAACTTTAGGCATGATCTCTAGATGAGTAAAGAAGATGATTCACCAGAGGAAATCGCCTAAGACATCCTACATTGAGAGATCGGGGCGAGAGGATTTTGAAACAAATACCTTCGAGTTTCCTGCGTGATTTGAAATGAAGTTCCGGAGTAATGCCAGATCTTCCAATACGGAGGAAGCAAGGCACAAGAGGGCATGAAGAAATCTTGGTTGGGTCAAAAAATCGCTGCGCAAAATTTTTGGAGAAAAAGGTGGCCGGCGGAGGAAAGAAGGATGAAACCTAGGGTTCCAAACGGTCAGTTCCTTATATAGGTGAAGCGCCAGGGCCGAATCATCCGGTGTAGGGCCGGATGATCCGATGGCTAACAGAGGGGAGAGGCCGGATCATCGGGTGGGTGGCCAGATGATCTGGTGCATAATAGAGACAACTCGGATGAAGAGGCCGGATCATCCGGTATAGGGCCAGATCATCCGACAGTCGTCAGAGGATAACAGAATAGAGAGTCGGATGATCCGGTGTAGGGCCGGATGATCTGACCTCCTCTAGAGATATAAGCCTAGATGATGTTGATTTGAGGAATTTGATCCGAAGAATATGATTGGAAGTTTGGACATATGAGACCCTTGACTCAAAATGATCAACCACATTCATCATTACATAACTATGATCATTTAAGCCAAGGAAAGATCCAAAGATCTCAACACCAAAGATTTTTGAAAAACTCACACAAAAGAATTTTTCTTTAGTCTAAGCATCAATACAAGGTGTATACATCAAGTCAAGCCAAGTTACAAGAATCCAAGATATTTAGCTCACTCCTCAAAGAACAAAACCTTTGCTCATCGAGAGGCTTTGTGAAGATATCAGCTAGTTGTTTTTCGGTTCCTACATGACTTAGTGCGATATCTCCTTTGGCTTCATGGTCTCTAAGGAAATGGTGTCTTATGTCAATATGCTTGGTTATTGAGTGTTGGACCAGGTTGTTGGCTAGTTTAATGGCACTCTCGTTGTCACACAAGAGAGGAATCTTTTTGTAGTCACAACCGAAATCACTCAAGGTTTGCCTCATCCAAAGTAGTTGAGCACAACAAGCACCGGTTGCAACATACTCGGCCTCGGCGGTGGATAGCGCAACGAAATTTTGTTTCTTAGAACTCCAAGACACCAAGGATCGACCAAGAAATTGGCAAGTCCCTGTTGTACTCTTTCGATCTACCTTGCAACCGGCATAATCCGAATCGGAGTAGCCAAGTAGGTCAAAAGTGGAGCCCTTGGGATACCATAAGCCAAGGTTTGGAGTATACACTAAATATCTAAAGATTCTTTTAATAGCCACTAAATGACATTCCTTAGGATTGGCTTAAAATCTTGCACACATGCACACACTAAGCATAATATCCGGCCTAGATGCACAAAGGTAAAGAAGAGATCCAATCATGGAGCGATATACCTTTTGATCGACCGGTTTTCCATCTTCATTGAGATCAAGATGTCCATTTACAGCCATAGCAGTCTTGATGGGCTTAGCATTTGCCATGTCAAATTTCTTGAGCATATCACTTGTATACTTGGTTTGACATAAGAAAGTTCCGTTCTTCAATTGTTTGATTTGAAAACAAAGAAATAACTTCAATTCACCCATCATGGACATCTCAAACCTTTTTGTGATGATCCTACTAAATTCTTCACAAAACTTCTTATTAGTAGAACCAAAGATAATATTATCAACATAAATTTGGCAAACAAATAAGTCCTTGTCTACTTTTTGAATGAAGAGAGTAGAATCAGCTTTGCCCATTTCAAAGCCATTCTTAAGAAGAAATTCCTTAAGGCATTCATACCATGCTCTAGGAGCTTGCTTGAGCCCATAGAGCGCCTTATGGAGCTTGTACACATAATCGGGAAATTGAGGATCTTCATAGCCCGGAGGTTGTTCTACATATACCAACTCGGAGAGGGGTCCATTTAAGAATGCACTCTTCACATCCATTTGATATAGCTTGAAGTCATGATGGGCGGCATAGGCTAGAAGAATACGAATGGACTCAAGCCTAGCCACCGGAGCATAAGTTTCACCAAAAGTCTAGACCTTCAATTTGAGTAAAACCTTTAGCAACCAATCTAGCCTTGTTTCTTGTGACAATGCCATGCTCATCTTGCTTGTTTCGGAAAACCCACTTTGTACCAAATACATTTTTCTTGGGCCTTGCAACCAACTCCCAAACTTCATTTCTTGTAAAGTTATTCAGCTCTTCTTGCATTGCAATAACCCAATCCGCATCACCAAGAGCATCTTCTACCTTAAGAGGTTCCAAAGAGGAAACAAACGAGTAACATGCACAAAAATTTACTAAACGTGAGCGAGTAGTTACCCCTCTTCGAATACTCCCAAGGATATTTTCAACGGGATGATCCCGTTGAATACTTTGATGAACTCTTGGGTGAGGGAATATTGATTGGCATTGAATAGGCTCATCATCATTGCCCTCATCATGAGAATCATCAACTTGAGCATCTTCACCACTAGCTCCCCCTTGATCATTGCCACGATCATGATCGTCACCATGAGCTTGATCTTGATCTTGAGAAGAGCTTGGTGGTTCGACTCTTGTTGATGATGATGAATTAAGAATAGGACAAATATTCGGAGCTTGGATTTCCGCTTGCTCTTCTTTTTGATCTTCATGAGGTCTTACTTCTCCTAGACCCATCTTCAAGATGGATTGGTTTGGAGGCTCTTCTTTACCTACAAGGTCATTTTCAACTTGCTCTACTTGAGAGCCGTTTGATTCATCAAATTTCACATCTACCGTGACCTCAACACACCTGGAGGTTTTGTTGAAGACACGATAGGCATGTTCGTTAGTACCATAACCAAGTAGAAAACCTTCATCGACCTTAGGTGCAAACTTAGATCTTTTGGTTTTCTTATTAAGAATATAACACTTGCAACCAAAAACTCTAAAGTAATGCACCTTTGGCTTGTTACCGGTGAGGATCTCATATGGAGTCTTGCCCAAGTACTTTTGAAGATAGAGATGATTCACTGCATGGCAAGCCGTATTAATTGCTTCGGCCCAAAATGAATCGGAGTCTTGTATTCATCAAGTATAGTTCTAGCCATCTCAATAAGAGTTCTATTCTTCCTTTCAACAATACCATTTTGTTGAGGAGTATAAGGAGCTGAGAGCTCATGTTTGATCCCTTCTTCATCAAGATATTCCTCCACATTGAGATTCTGAAACTTCGAACCATTATCACTTCTAATATTCTTAATGTTCAATTCAAACTCATTTTGTGCTCTTCTAATGAACTTTTTGATGACCCTTTGAGCTTCACTTTTATCTTGCAAGAAGTATACCCAAGTGTATCTAGAGAAGTCATCTACAATCACAAGACCATATTTATTCCCACCAATGCTAACATAAGCAATTGGACCAAATAAATCCATATGAAGTAGTTTCAAAGGTCTTGAACTAGTCAATATGTTCTTGGGTGGATGAGGCGCACCAACTTGTTTCCCGGCTTGGCAAGCACTACATAATCTGTCTTTCTCAAAAGTAACATTTGTTAGTCCTAGGATGTGCTCACCTTTTTGAAGTTTGGCCAAGTTCCTCATGCCAATATGGGCAAGCCGGCGATGCCAAAGCAAACCCAAGTTAGATTTTGCCACTAAACAAGTTTTAGGTTCCACTTTAGTAGTTGTGAAATCAACTAAATAAAGTTTTCCCTTTAAACGACCTGTAAAAGCAATAAAGGAATCCTCCCTTCTCAAGATGGTCACACCCTCATTAGTAAAGAGACAATTGTAGCCTTTCTCACAAAATTGTGAAACGGACAACAAATTGTACCCCAAAGTATCAACTAAATAAATATTAGTAAGTGATGAATCTTTTGAGATAGGAATATCACCTTGACCAACAACATCACCATAATTATTATCGCCAAACATGATTCTCTCAATTGGCGAGTCATATTCTTCAAGATTAGTAAACATTTTCTTCTCTCCGGTCATATGATTTGAACAACCGCTATCTAGCAACCAAGTAGGGCCACCGGAGGAATATGCCTACAAGACAAATCAAATCTTGATTTTAGGTACCCAAATAAGGTTGGGTCCTTGAGGGTTAGATCGAGATATCTTAGGCACCCAAACACTTCTCATCATTTTCTTGGCATGATGATGAGGACATCAACTACAACACGAGTACGTCTACGCCAGCAGCACCTTTTCCGGTGACACCAGATGCTCCTCCATCCCAGGCGCCACCTCCTTTTGGGCCAATCACTCGGGCCCGTGCAAGAGAACTAAACTTCGTCATGCTACTAAAGAACGAAGGCCCAGAAGAATAGATGCTGGCCCAACTGAGGCCTTTGCGTGGGCGCCTAGGGCTGACCACCACTAGGGGCTGCGCCCCCTTCCTGGCCGCCCTTTCCTAGGGTTGCGCCCCTCTCTTCCTCTATTTAGATAGAGTCATCATTGTTTTCCAGACTTGAGTTTTGTTTTACATCTAGCTTTAGCTACTCTCGAACACGCGCAAATACGCGCTGTCCTCGTGAGATTCAGAACTCCACCTTCGAGTGATATTGTGATTGCTCGCATCTTTTTCTTGTTCGTTCTTCGATTGCGTGCAGGAAACGATCTTCGTGATCAGGCTGATCTTGCATCAACAAGGTCGGTAACCACAGGAAGTTGGTTCAGCGATTGCATTGGCGCTTCGGGCTCGCTCGTCGTAGTCGGATCGTGAGGGTCATCTTCCACCAGATCGAAATTAACTCCACTCACCGAAAGATCGGGCACTCCGACTCTATCAAGTGGTATCAGCTTTCCAGGTTGATCGGTGAGTTTATCGAGTGTTTTTCTTTTGCCCTTCCTACAGTCCACAAAAGCCAAAACAAAAATTTATTTTCAGGTTAGATCTTGTCCCAGCAACCTTTTTAGCCTCGCGCATTCTTTCAATACTTGCGTTGTTGAATTTGTGTGCTGTACACTTCAATTGTTGCTGGTTACTTGTGTTTTTGTTTTCTCATCGCCTTGTTCCTGTCTCTTCACACCTAGTGCGCCGCCCTTCCATCTTGCTGCTCGCCTTCCTTTTTACCCCACGCACGCCGCAACCCTACCACACACGCCGCACCCTTCTTCTCTGATCGCGTCCTGGTCACACGTGCCATAGCGCCGCCGGCCCTGTTTCATCCTCCCGCACTCCTGTGTGAAAGGAAAGTCCAAAAAAAAAAGGAAAGAAAGCAATCAAAAAAAAGGAAAGTCAAAAAAAAAAAGAGGAACGGGCAAGGAGTCCGGGCACAGGACGGCCGCACATCCCCCTTACACACGTCGGGACCGAATCAGACTCGATCGCCCTTCCCTCCACCCCACCTCCACAACGCGCCGTGACCGACTCGGTCACCTGCCCAGGTCTTTTTTCCCCCCCCCCTTCCCCACGCCGTGCCAGTTTTTCACATCCGTATCTCTCTATCTTGGTACCATATTCTGAGGTTCGCCTTACTCTAGAGAGAGAGAGAGAGAGAGAGACTTGCTGTTTGAGATCCTCTGTGTTCATATTATCGGTTTTGAGGACTCTTGGCAAAAAAAAAAAAGAAAAAACAGAAACGCAGAAACAAAACAGGGGGAAACCGAAAGGAGGTTACCTTCGTTTGGGCGTTCTCCGCAGGACGCCCAGGTTCCTTGTTTTCTCTCTTGTGTTTTTTTTTCCTTTGCCCCCCATACCCTTGCTCACCTTTTGCACTTTGTTTCCAGCAGCTTTGATTACGTGTTTGGCACTATAATTCAACCTTGCAATATTGTTTGATTGTGCTAACCCTTGAATTGAGTGCAGCCTACCCAGAACTCCACATAGTTCTACGACGAGCAGACTTTGTTTCTCCAGGCAATCGCTCCTCCAATCTTTCGCCGGTTCTACCTGTTGATTGCAGATCACCCCTGTGTGCTTGGTACGAACGGATAAGAACTTGATAACAGCACTACTGTGAGCGCCTTGTGAGCCGTTACACCCTTGTCGTCGTCGGTTTTGTTTTTGTGTTTGCGCTAACTATGGCAGGAGACGAAGGCACAGCGGATGAACAGCTGCAGGACATGCGGACACGAGTTGACGGCCTTGCTGCGGACATCAAGACGATGCATGAACGGCTTGACTCGACGATCACGTCATCAACCGAGAGGTTCGATCAGCTCGACCTCGCTCAGACGGCCGCTAGGACCACGCTCGACACCATTGTGGCACGGCTAGACGCATTGAACACAATGATCACAGAGTTGCAGCAGGATTATGGCGGTGACACGGAGCCGGATGAGGGAGCTCATCGCGGTCGTGCCCGCCGTGTGGTATGCCATCAACATAATGACCCATTTGCTAAGATTAAATTTAAAATTCCATCTTTTACTGGCAAATATGATCCTGCTGCATATCTTGATTGGGAACTAGAGGTTGACCAGAAATTTTCATGCCATGACATTCCTGCTAGTTCTCAAGTTAAAGCTGCTATTAGTGAATTTACTGATTTTGCTTTAATTTGGTGGCGTGAATATAAGCAAAAACATCCCCCTCCCACCACTTGGACTCAATTAAAAGCTGCCATGCGACACAGATTTGTCCCTTCATATTATGCACGAGATTTGCTTGAAAAAATGCAGTGCTTTCGACAAGGTCAACAATCTGTTGAGGACTACTATCAGGAGCTACAAAAAGGTATGATTCGTTGTGGTTTGTTTGAGACAGACGACGCTGCTATGGCACGTTTTCGCGGTGGTTTGAACCGCGAAATTCAGGACATACTTGATTATAAGGAATATAATGATATGACCACATTGTTTGCATATGCTTGCAAAGCTGAACGTGAAGTGCAGGGTCGCCGCTCGAAGACATTTTCTAACTCTTTTGCAGGAAGAAGCCCGGCAACCAGCTCGGCACCTGCCCTGCATGCGCCATCCACGACCAGCACTACACCGCGCGAGAGGCCGGCCAAACCTGCAGCACCCCCGCCCACAGGCGCTGCTCCTTCCACAGGACGTACACGGGATATTCAGTGCCATCGTTGCAAAGGATTTGGGCACATGATTCGGGACTGCCCAAACAAGCGCACCTTGCTCATACGTGACAATGGTGAGTACTCGTCCGCTAGTGATTCCGAGGACACTCATCATACTATGCTTGCCACTGACCATGCAGCTAAGGCGGAGTTACATGTCAACCCGGGTGACGCCGATAGGTATGAAAGTCTTGTTGCGCAGCGTGTTCTTAGTACACAGGTCGTCCCGCCCGAGAAGAATCAGCGACACACTCTGTTCCATACAAAGGGCGTTGTGCGGGAGCGGTCGATTCGCATCATCATCGACAGCGGCAGCTGCAACAACTTGGCGAGTACCGTGCTGGTCGAGAAGTTGTCCTTACCCACTCGTAAGCATCCAAATCCATATCACATTCAGTGGCTTAATGATGGTGGCAAAATTAGAGTAACACGGTCCGTGCGTGTTCCTTTCTCCATGGGTGCTTATTCTGATTTTGTCGATTGTGATGTTATTCCCATGGAAGCATGCTCTTTGTTACTTGGTAGACCTTGGCAATATGATACTGATAGCTTGCATCATGGTCGTTCGAATCATTATTCTTTCATGTTTAAGGGTCAGAAAATAATTATACATCCAATGACACCTGAACAAATTGTTAAAGATGATCTTGCTCGAGCTGCTAGGAATGCTAAACAACTTGAACCATCACCATCGATTTCTAATTCTGAAATCAAGTTGAATGCTCCTGTTTTACTTGCTCAACGTGCTGATTTTGATGATCTCCGCGATGCTCACTTGCCCTGCTATGCACTTGTATGCTCTAGTATGCTCGTTTCACTTGATGATGCACCGTCTTTGGATATTCCTCCTGCGGTTGCTAACCTTTTGCAGGAGTACGCTGATGTCTTTCCCAAAGACTTGCCACCGGGTCTTCCCCCGCTCCGTGGAATTGAGCATCAGATCGATCTCATTCCCGGCGCACAGCTTCCGAACCGCGCACCATACCGTACAAATCCGGATGAGACGAAGGAGATCCAGCGCCAGGTGCAGGCGTTGCTTGACAAGGGTTACATTCGTGAGTCTCTTAGCCCTTGCTCAGTTCCTGTGTTACTTGTTCCAAAGAAAGATGGCTCATGGCGTATGTGTGTAGACTGTCGCGCTATTAATAACATCACCATTCGTTATCGATACCCTATACCACGCCTTGATGATATGCTAGATGAGCTTAGTGGCGCCATTCTTTTCACTAAAATTGATTTGCGTAGTGGTTACCATCAGATTCGAATGAAATTGGGTGATGAATGGAAAACGGCTTTTAAAACGAAATTTGGGTTATATGAATGGTTGGTTATGCCGTTTGGTTTGACTAATGCTCCCAGCACCTTTATGCGTTTGATGAATGAAGTTCTAAGACCCTTCATAGGATTGTTTGTTGTTGTCTATTTTGATGATATCCTTATTTACAGCAAGACTATGGAAGCGCATTTAGAACATTTGAGTGCTGTTTTTGATGCGTTGCGTGCAGCTCGCTTATTTGGTAACATGGAAAAATGCATCTTTTGCACGCAACGTGTTTCGTTTCTTGGCTATGTTGTGACTCCGCAGGGCATTGAGGTGGACAGCAGCAAGATTGATGCCATTCGGGAATGGCCTACACCGACGACGGTTACACAGATTCGGAGCTTTCTTGGACTTGCAGGATTCTACCGTCGGTTCGTCCGTGATTTCAGCTCCATTGCAGCCCCTTTGCACGAGCTTACAAAAAAAGTTGCGCCATTTGCTTGGGGCGACTCGCAGGAGGTAGCGTTCAACACTTTGAAAGATAAGTTAACACATGCTCCCCTCTTGCAATTGCCCGATTTTAATAAAGTGTTTGAGCTTGAATGTGATGCTAGCGGTATTGGGCTCGGTGCTGTTTTGTTACAAGAAGGAAAACCGGTTGCTTATTTTAGTGAGAAATTAAGCGGTGCTAGCCTGAGATATTCTACTTATGATAAGGAGCTTTATGCTTTAGTTCGCACTTTGCAAACATGGCAGCACTATCTTTGGCATCGCGAATTTATCATCCATTCTGATCATGAGGCTTTGAAACATATTCGTACCCAAACAAATCTGAACCGTCGTCATGCTAATTGGGTAGAATTCATTAAGTCTTTCCCTTACATTATTAAACACAAGAATGGGAAGGAAAATGTCATTGCAGATGCTTTGTCTCGTCGATATACCATGCTGTCCCAGTTAGATTTTAAAATCTTTGGCTTGCAAACTGTGAAAGATCAATATGTTGATGATGCTGATTTTAAAGATATCTTAGCTCATTGTATGGACGGCAAACCATGGGGCAAATTTTACATGCAGGATGGGTTCCTGTTTCGCGCTAACAAGCTGTGTGTTCCAGCAAGCTCGGTTCGTCTTTTGTTGTTACAGGAAGCACACGGAGGCGGTCTCATGGGACACTTTGGCGTCTACAAGACGCATGAGGTACTGGCCGCCCACTTCTTTTGGCCCCGGATGCGCCGTGATGTCGAGCGCCTTGTTGCCCGCTGCACTACTTGTCAGAAAGCTAAGTCACGACTGAACAACCATGGTTTGTATATGCCTTTGCCTGTCCCTACTTCCCCTTGGCTTGATATTTCTATGGACTTTATTTTGGGATTGCCTAGAACTAAGAAGGGGAGGGATAGCATTTTTGTGGTTGTTGATAGATTCTCCAAAATGGCTCATTTTATACCATGTCATAAGACTGATGATGCTAGCAGTGTTGCTGAATTGTTCTTTCGCGAGATTATTCGTTTGCATGGTATTCCGAATACAATTGTCTCTGATCGTGATGCTAAGTTTCTCAGTCATTTTTGGAGATCACTTTGGAATAAAATGGGAACTAAATTGCTGTTTAGCACAACTTGTCACCCTCAGACTGATGGACAAACTGAGGTGGTTAATAGAACTTTGTCAACCATGCTTAGGGCTGTTTTAGACAAAAATTTGAAACGTTGGGAAGATTGCCTGCCTCATGTTGAGTTTGCTTATAATCATGCAACACATTCTTCTACAAAGATGTGCCCTTTTCAGATTGTTTATGGTTATATTCCTCGGGCGCCTATTGATTTGTTTTCGCTTGATGCTGCGGACGCCCCACACATAGATGCTGTTGCCCATGTTGAACACATGATTAATTTGCATGAACAGACTCAACAAAACATTGCTGCTGCTAATGCTAAATATCAGGTTGCTGGTAGTAAAGGTCGAAAACTTGTTACTTTTGAACCTGGTGATATGGTTTGGTTGCATTTGAGAAAGGATCGGTTTCCTACTTTACGCCGTTCTAAATTGATGCCTCGTGCTGCTGGTCCTTTTAAGGTGCTAACCAAGATTAATGATAATGCTTATGTCCTTGAACTGCCTGCGGAGCTTGGTGTTTCCACTAGTTTTAATGTTGCAGATTTGAAGCCATATGTGGGCGAGGATGAGGAGTTGCCGTCGAGGACGACTTCAGTTCTAGAAGGGGAGGATGATGAGGACATCAACTACAACACGAGTACGTCTACGCCAGCAGCACCTTTTCCGGCGACACCAGATGCTCCTCCATCCCAGGCGCCACCTCCTTTTGGGCCAATCACTCGGGCCCGTGCAAGAGAACTAAACTTCGTCATGCTACTGAAGAACGAAGGCCCAGAAGAATAGATGCTGGCCCAACTGAGGCCTTTGCGTGGGCGCCTAGGGCTGACCACCACTAGGGGCTGCGCCCCCTTCCTGGCCGCCCTTTCCTAGGGTTGCGCCCCTCTCTTCCTCTATTTAGATAGAGTCATCATTGTTTTCCAGACTTGAGTTTTGTTTTACATCTAGCTTTAGCTACTCTCGAACACGCGCAAATACGCACTGTCCTCGTGAGATTCAGAACTCCACCTTCGAGTGATATTGTGATTGCTCGCATCTTTTTCTTGTTCGTTCTTCGATTGCGTGCAGGAAACGATCTTCGTGATCAGGCTGATCTTGCATCAACAAGGTCGGTAACCACAGGAAGTTGGTTCAGCGATTGCATTGGCGCTTCGGGCTCGCTCGTCGTAGTCGGATCGTGAGGGTCATCTTCCACCAGATCGAAATTAACTCCACTCACCGAAAGATTGGGCACTCCGACTCTATCACATGAGCACCAACATACTTGACTACCATCTTCCCATTTTGATCCCACATGACCGTGTAATCAATTGTGTAGTTGAAAGATGGTTTGCACTCAAAGATCTTCTCCTTTTCCTTGAGATTGGTTGAGTTCTTGGTAACCTTGCTAAGAACCTTAACCAAGGGCTTTGCTTCAATGTTGTTCACCTTTGATGCACCATGAGCAATGTTCATCAACTCTTCAAGATTGGTGCCTCTCTTGAACAAGGGCACCTCATATCTATTTATTTTTCTTGTGCCATTTGAACTTTCACCTTGTGTGAATCCGAGTCCATCCTTAATACTAGGATATCTCTCGGCCTTATATGCCGAATGTGACTCAAATACACTCTTACCTTTGGCTTTGCTCATGTCAACCAACTTGTTCAGATCCCTAATTTGAGCATCTTTCGCTTTGACCTTTTCTTCTAGCTTAACAAGGTTAGTTACACAAGATTTGATATCAATTGAATAACATCTTGAGCAACCTTCACTAGTGGAGACATTTGGATCATGAGTTGTTTTGGAGTTGGTTTTGGCATTTTTCAAAAGAGTGTCAAAGTTAGCTTCAAGATCTTTATATTTGACCTCTAGGCTTCAATGCCTTTCTTGAAGCTCACTATGTGCATTCTTTAGATTAACAAACAAGTCATTAATTAAAGATGCTTCCTTTGACATCCTCTTAAGAGAGTCATTGGCACTTGACAAGCCAAGTGTCAATTTATCAACCTTCACCTTTTCCTCAACTAGAGTTTTCTTAAGGGCAATATTTCTTTCCTTTTCAAGGATAAGCAAGTCTTCTTGCCTCTCGAGAGTCTCTTTTCTCTTTTCCAATTTCTTCATTAGTTTTTTAATTTGTTTATAGCCCTTTTTGCCAAACTTATTTATCATGTTTCTTTCTAGTTCGACCTCCTCTTCATCTAGGTTATCTTCTATGTCACTAGATGTTGAGGGAGTAGATGATGGAGGAGCGGAAGCATTTAGGGCCTGTTTGGAATGCTGCCTAACCCGCCACCGCCTAAAGTTAGGCAACCGCCACAGGTGCGGCATGCCTAAGCAGCTATGCTTAGTTATGTGTTTGGTGTACTACCGCGCCTAAGGTTAGGCATGCTGAAGAAAAGTATGGTAAGTGTTTGATGTCCTGCCACGCCTAATGTTAGGCACATGTGGCACCTGAACAAAGGAATAGAAATGTTACTTATGTGCATGAAATGATCAATTGGGGGGTTAGACAATTGCAGGAAATAATCAATTGTGGGGGGGGGGTGGTTAGACAAATGCAGCAATGATCAAATTGGAGGGGGGGTGCCGGCAAATACAGCAAGGGGGAGGGGGGGTGGGCGGCCAAATGCAGCAAGGGGGAGGGGGGGAAGGCGGGCGGCGGGCGGGTGTGCTGCTCGCGCGTGGGAGTGGGGCGGTGGGCGGCGGGTGGCGGTGCGGCTCACGCGGGGGAGGGGGGCAGCAGGTGGCGGCGCTGCTCCCGCGGGGGAGGGGGCGGCGGGCGGCGGGCTCTGCTCCCGCGGGGTGGGCGGCGGGCGGCGGCTCGGCGGCAGGCCGGGGAGGAGGGGCGGCGGGGTACCTGCGCCGGCGCGGACGGGAGGAAGGAGCTCGGGTGTGGCGTGATTTTTGGGTGCGGCGGCCAAATCGAGCGCCACACCTGTGGCGTGATTTTGCGTGGCGAGCGGTTGCGGCGTGCCTAAGAAAACTGTGGCGCGCTAACATTAGTATGCCCTCCAAACACCTACCTAACATAGCGTGGCACGCCTAAGGTTAGGCGGTGGCGGCTTAGGCAACTCTCCAAACAGGCCCTTAATACCTTGGTCCCTTGAGCCATAAGGCAAACGGGAAATTCATCATCACTTTCGGAGTAGTTGTTGAAGAGTCTTTGAGTTGGTGTAGGGGCTTGAATAGCAAGAGTTGCTATTTCTTCTTTGGCGGAGTCATCACATGACTCCCAGCCTTCACCAACATGAGCATTGTCATGTTTCTTCTTATATTCCTTGCTCTTCTCCTTGTACTTCTTCTCTTTATCATTGTACTTGTCCTTTGATTTACTGTCCTCCTTGTCATTTTTCTTGTGAGGACAATCGGCGATGTAGTGACCTTTCTCGCCGCACTCATAACATCTTCTTTGGTGAATCGGCTTCTTGTCACCTCTTCTTTTCATGAACTTCTTGAAGTTCTTCACCATCATGGCGGTCTCTTCGTTGGTGCTATCATTGTCACTTGAGTCTTCCTTCTTCTTTGACTTTGAGGTCTTCTCTTTTGACTCATTCTTCTTGCTTGGTTCGGCTTTTAGAGCAATTGCTTTGACTTCACTTTGTTCAATTGACTTGGACACATCCAAGTTGTTCATCTCATGGAATTGCAACTTGTTGAACAACTCCATGGGTAGCATATGCTTAAATTTTATTTTGTCTCTAATCATGGTTGCAAGCATTGGATTCTTAGGAGCATATGCTCTAAGCATTTTCTTGGTGACTTTGTGCTCATCCCAATCCTTACTACCAAGCATCCTTATCTCGATCACAAGAAGCTTCAAGCGATCATGCATTTCTTTAAGACTTTCATCCTTCTTCATGACAAAGGATTCAAGTTCTCCTTGAAGAACATCCATCTTTCCTTCCTTAACCACATCCGTTCCTTCATGAGACAATTGGAGTGTATCCCAAATGTCCTTTGCAATTTCAAGCCCTCTTATCTTGTTGTATTCATAAGAGCTTAGAGAGCTTCGAAAAACCATCACGGCTTGAGCATTTCGGAAGAAGTCATGTTCTTGCTCTTTTGTGTGAGGGGGGTTGGCGTTGATATCCACACCTACAACCACAATAGTCCAAAGAGAGGGATGAAGACCATATAAGTACATTTTCATATCATAGCTCCAACGAGCATAGTCACTCCAACGAGCATAGTCTTTCTTATCTTCTCACTTCGTTTCTTCTTTTTCTCCGCTTCCTCCAAGCTCTCATCAACATCGCTTATAGCCAAGTTGTCATCATCATTTGAGCATGATTCCACAACCACATGTTCTCTCTCGGAGGATGCACCAATACCGGAGTTATCACCGATCCCGGCCATAGTCTGTTTCCCTTAGCGGTTAAGCCTTAATCAAGGGATTAGGCTCTGATACCAATTGAAAGGACCAACACTAGGCTTAGAGGGGGGTGAATAGGCCTTGTTCAAACTTTTCCTAAAAATCTTAGCAGAAAATGTTAGTGGCCGGATGATCCGGCACAAGGTCGGATCTTCCGAGGGTCGGATGATCCAGCCTAAGGTCGGATCTTCCTGCCGAGAGAAAATAACCAACAACTAAATTCAAAATATAATTTACTTTTGATGATTCCCTTTGAATATAAAGTTGGTGAAAGGTATTGCAAAGCCTATGCAGGAATCCAATATACAAGATCTACACCTATCTAGTAGATCGGGTCGAGACAAGCTTAAGAATGATATGAACAACAATAAGTAAATGGAGACACAAGATTTAATCTGAAGTTCACTCCACAAAAGAGCTACGTCTCCGTTGAGATGCTCACAAAGAGCCGGGCTGTCACTAGCCCCAAGTCTCTCACAATCAACCACAAAGGAGGATTGAGTTACTTACTATTGATCTCACAAAGAGATGGGTAATACAAACTTCCGGGAGCTCAAACCACAAGGGAATGGGAGCTTCCCGGCACCTCTAACCGTCTAGGAGCTGGGCTCCAAGAGTAATAAACGCAAACCGATGAATCAAAGGATACTTCAAGTGCTTCTTGAGATGAACAAGTGAAAGCCCACGAAGTGCTCTCTTCCCACACCCCAAATCTCACTTCCTCTCAATCCCTAGGTGAATCTTTGCAAGAATCAAGCTCTTGGATGGAGGGGAGAGTTGAAATCAATGCTGTGGAGGCGTGTTAGGTCGTGGGAAGCAGCAACAATGAATGAGGGGGGTGAGAGGGTATAAATACCCCACCCTCCTCAAGTAACCGTTATGTGTATTTCTGAGGGGTACCGGATCATCCGGCCTAGGGCCGGATCATTCGACCCACCACTCACATTAAGCACGAAAAGCCCTCCAGAATTCCCAAGGCCGGATCATCCGGCCATAGGGTCGGATCATCCGACAGGAAACAGAGGATTTCAGGCATATAGGCCGGATCATCCGACCTAGGGCAGAGGGGAACAGCCAGCCAGACTGGATCATCCGGCCTGGGGCAGAGGGAAACTTGCTGGGAGGCTGGATCACCCGACCTAGGGCCGGATCATCCGACCCAGATGAGTTTAGAAGGTAGATTTTCTCAAGAAAGAATTTCATCTCAAATTGAAGCACTTTGACAACCTGGATCTATCGACAGCATCCCCCTTTATAGTACGGTGGTCCTATACTCAAGTTCAAAATGACAATTTAAATTAAATCACCAGTGAACTCCACCACCATACATATTTGAATTGGGGACCTTCTTTTCATCTTCTTCTCAATTCTTTCATTTTATTCCTGCACACAACTTCATCAAAGCATTATATCCCAAATTTTGATTGTCAAGAATCACCAAAATCAATTAGGGACCTAGATGCACTTTTAGTTATTGAAGGGGGGCCTCGACCCCAAACTTCCAGTAACACTCCGTTTACTAGTTTTCGACTAGTATTACACGTAGTTTACTGAAGGGGCCATGCCCCCAAACTTCCAGTAACACTCTATTTACTAGTTTTTTACTAGTATTACGCATAGTTTACTGAAGGGGCCTTGCTCCCGCACAACCTTGCCAATGGTCTCGCTGGAAATCAATTTTGTCTAATTAGAAGCAGTCTGAAGCACCCGTACCACCCGCATGGACATCAACCGTGCAATATATGACTGGATCGACAACTTGGAACCCCTCGAATCAAATCCCCCTCGGTCGGAGGTCCTGTACCACAAGTTCTTCGCCAAGTTGGAGGAGGATTTGGATCATCTACCATAAGTCGGTGGAGGATTTGGATCATCTAATACAAGTTGGAAGAGAATTTGGATCATCTACTACAAGTTGGAGAAGGACTAGCCATCATCCATCGAAGGGCTCCCGTCCCCGCCGACTACTCAGACTTCATCAATGACGCCATACTTTACCAAACAGCCATCGCGGCTAGATGGCCCCTTCATCTTGGTTGGATGGGCAAGGGCATTTGAAGGGCACGAGTCCTCCAAGCTGCCTAGCTCAGCCCACCTTTTTGCACCTCCATCTTGGTCGGGCAGGCCCGGGCATAGGAAGGGCACGAGTCCTCCAAGCTACCCGGCTCAGTCCAACTTTTTGCATTTTCAACTTGGTCGAGCAGGCTCGGGTATAGGAAGGGCACGGAGTCCACCAAGCTACCCAGCTTAGCCCACCTTTTTGTGCCATCAACCCCAACAACCTGTCGGTCCTAGCACCATTCTAAAAAGGTAGGACCCTCGACTCCTCAACAACTACTTTGCCATCGCCAGGGCACTCGGCGACCCACCGATGACTACTTCGATTACACAACTAGTCGGGAGCGGGACTCACACCACCAGTGACTAGTTGGAATTTATTCCGACAAGTCGGGATCAACAACAAACCAGTGCAGGTTCATGAACAAGCAACACGACTTCATCGGCAATCACCAACGAATCAAGATCGCCAATCACCCACGAGAACACTGAGACCCGATTCAAGGAGGTTTTACGGAAATCTTTAGGGAATTTGTTTAACCATTGTCTCGAGTTTTATCTCGACACAAGGGGTTTTTTCTAAAGAATTTGTCCAACCACTCAGTTAGGGAATCAAGGAGTTTAGCCAAAATAGGGCTTGTTTTTTCACCAATATTTCAGCGTCATATGAACTATCTTGATCCGCCAAAGGAATTCCTTTGAGCTAACCGAGACATCTTCGCATGGCAACATATGACTTGTTTTGGCCCGCCCAAGGAGTTCCTTTGGGCAAGCTGAGTCATCTTTGCACAACGACTACTTTCGTAACAACGCATGTGCAGGATTGCTTTGTCACTTCCTTTGGGCTAACCGAGACATCTTTGCATGGCAACATATGGCTTGTCTTGGCCCGCCCAAGGAACTGATCAAGATCAAGTGCAGGACCAAGCCATCACCTCCTTTGGGTCAACCGAGATATTTTTGCATAGCACCATAGAACTTGCCTTGGTCCGCCCAAGGAACTGATCACGCCACGTGAAGGACCTCGTCATCAACCCCTTTGGGCCAACCGTGACATTTTTCACAAGTCAACATGTGAATTCTCCTGGTCCGCCCAAGGATATGACTGAAGCTACGAGCAAAATTCATTTCTCCCTCGCTAATTGACTTCCACTCACCTTCACATACTTCCAGTACAACTCCATTTACTGGTTTACAACTGGTATACGTGCAAGTTTACTGAAGGGGCCTTGATGTCCGTATTTTACCGGCTGCCCACCGAAGGGTATACCCAAGGTGGTAAATTTAGATGAGGAGATGCCGAGATCAGGAACTCGAAGGTGCAAGGAACACAAGATTTAGATAGGTTCGGACCGTGAGGTGTGTAATACCCTACGTCCTGTATGGTTGTTTGTATTCCCTTAGGTGTAGAATGAGATGTTTTGAGGGGGTCCCTGCCCCCCTTATATATCCGGGAGGTCAGGGTTACATGGATCTAGTCAATACTAGCTAAGGAATCGTACTAGAATATATCTCGAATAGATTCCTTCTGTATCGACTAGCTTTATCTCCTACTCAAACGAGTAGAAAACAACTTAAATAAGAGATAAGGCGGGCTTTATCTTTTAATCCTATTTAAACTACGTTATGTACACAGCCCCGTAGCCCCGGGTCTGACAAGCCCCCGAGCTCTTCGTAGCTGAGTACTGTAGTCTTATCGAGTACTTTCGAAGTAATCTTCGGCTTCTCCTGAAGCTCCATCTTGAAGTTCTTCTTCGAGTACTTACATGGCTGCATTGAAGCTATGAGGTGCTCATGCCCCGAATTATTTGTTCAGTATGGTGTGCGATTGAAAAATCGCACTCCATATGGAGTAGCCCCCGAGCCTTAGGTTGAATCGGAGAACCAGGCTGAGGGTCAAAAAAATAAGTAGTCGATGCCACGTATCCCGCAGCCCCCGAGCCTTGAATCCAAATCTCTCAGGTTTGGAAATAAGGATCCAAAAATCGTGGCATGCAGTGTAAAAATATCCACATGGTGAATAACTGGTGTGATGGTACAAATGATGGAAGTTAGATGTAAAATTCGAAAAACCCCTTTTTTCGAGATAGTTAACCCTAAAAAATAATTAATCAAATATTTTATCTAAACAATCCACCAAATGACCCCTCAACTTCCGAATATTCCCTAAAACGACTCTTCATCTTCAAAGCAGTAAAACTGTACCCAACCGATGGTTATTTAACCCCACGGTAACGCCGAGTAAAAACTGTGCTTCCAATCTGCAATCCGTCAAGAAATTCCAAAATCCCCCAAATAGAGTTGCACTCCGTCTTCTTCCTCTTGGAGAACCCCAATCCACCCAAATCTCCCTGCCCCCTTCCCCACAACCCCCGAGCAACTCGTGGTGAGTGAATCTGGAAATGGCGCCCAAGTGTGGCAGAACCAACTTGAATTACACCGGCTCAAATACGCGAGTCCTCTCTTGAGGGCTACCTCGTGCTTCAAACGGTATAATCCCTTGGCCTGTCGGGTAACATCCCGATAAACCACCGAAAGCAGGATCAAACAAGGTACCTCGCACGAAGACAAGTCCAGAGATATAAATGCCATTACACTTTACATCACAGGTAGGTATATTACATAAGGATATAAAAGTAACATTAGTTTCCAACGAGGGACATTATTACAAAATGGTTTAAGTTTTAAGTCACAGCAGCGGAGTTTGAAAACACAGACACTGTACATGTTGTCACTACGGATATCATGCTAGCCCTGGCATGATATCACTCGGCGGAATCTGTGTTGGCCGGGGACGGATCCCACTCCACGGACTAACCATCAGGCAGGGGGTAGGGCCACGGTGTAATGAAAGCTGGCTCATCAGGGAGATTACCTGAAGTAGAAAGTTATAATGCAAGATTGAGTATGCTAATACTCAGCAAGACTTACCCGTTCATGGTATACTTAGCCATGTACCTAGACTTATGCAGGCTTTTCAGGTTTTGGGTAGAGTTTTCAGCTGAAAAGCAACATAGAGTAGTTCCTTAATTTCAACTTTTAGTTTTCAGGTTCTAGTTGATTATCCATTCTAGGTAAGTACCTATAACTACTCAAGCATGGTAGAATCTTTAACCAAACATCATCTTTGATAATCACAAAGTTGCTCTTGTTACTCTATGTGGTAAAGGGATCAAGCAGTCTCAATCTCCTAAAGAAACGGACGATTCCTAAATCGAATTTCAACCTTGCTAGGATAATCTAACTCACACACTTGGAACGCCAAAGGGTCGTTCCGAAGCAACCGTTTGTCTTTTATTCCGACTCGTGGATCAGAGTCACCACAAGCGACTGTAGGACCATACGCACTTCCAAAGTGCAGGACATACGTCTGTAGTGCGCCTACAAAATCCGTACTCCTGGTTGCCCTTGCAACACGTATTCCCACACATCGAACTTAAGTAACCAGAAGAACCAAATACATGTGGTGGGGGGTATGTCCACTCTTCGGGCCGATTGGTTACTAGGCTTACCGCTTACCATATTTCGCGGCATGTGGTTAGTACTTTCAAACGCTTAACCACCGCTACCATACACTGCGGCCTTATCCAGTTCAACAACACAGACGGGGTATCATCTCAAACATGATACTCCACATAATTCCCGTCTGTCATCCTTATAGTGATTGCGGAATGTAAACATTACAATCCCTATATCGCGCGAGTGACAGGAAATCACCCGACTTCTACCGGTCCTATAAGCATAGCAGCTATTCGGACTCAAGTTCTAGTGTTGAGTACATTGGTTCCTGGAATTATGCAACTAGGGTTCCAAGCAATTCTTAAGAACTTAATGCATAGAAATGTATAAATAGATATAGATGACAGTGTAAATAAAATAGTGGGTTATGTCCGGGGCTTGCCTTCTTGCGTAGGATTGGAAGCAGTAGGGTCAACGTTGTCCGAACTTTGGTTCGGAGCTTCAGTTAAACCTTCGACAGCGTTTCCGGGGTCTTCAGCTGGTTCTATTCCTTGTTCCAGAACCACTTCGTAATCACCGTCGGCGAGAGTAGTCGAGTCTACATGATATGCAAAACTATAAGTTGAAGAATGCATATTCTTTTATGTTATTTCACAATAAAGTTGCAATCCAAAGAAAATAGAATTTATTTATTACCTATGCAATCTATTCCTGCACTGGGCAGTCATTTATTGAGTATTAACTATTTTACCAAGATACATTAAACAGCAGGGTTAACTATACTAAGCATCTAACTAGTGGCATAGGGTAACAGGTTGGGGTGGGTTTCCAATAACTATATTAAAAAGCTTTATTCATTTGCTATACCAAGTATTTATATGAACCCTATGTTAATATTAAATTATGGACTTATTAGAATATGTCCAATCTATTTTTGTTGTTTGACATCTAAACCTTGGTTGGGAATTTAATGATAGGTTATATTAATTAAAAACAGAACCCTAGAACATTTTCATAACTTTTAAGCATTTAAATCCATAGATATTAATTCTATAAGGTTGACTATGCATTATTCATAATTAAACTCATATATTAAGAAAGTACTACTCAAATAATAGAATAATTATTTTTCTTAAATTTTACATGTCAAAAGAAAATTAACACAACTGGTTTCATATTTTTATCATTTTTCTATCAATTACTATGCATTCTTTAAGCCTACAACCAATTAAACTTAACATTTAAATTAGAGCACAAAATATTCAGAAACTGAAGTTCATCCTTTAAGTAAAGCTGTAGGTCTTAAAAAAAGGATTCTGACAAATTTTAGTTTGTAATTTTGTGATTTTTCCTTGAATTGATACAGAATTTCAAAGCTTGCATCAAAATAACACAAAGGGGACCTTTTAGCACTATTCATATGAGTCTATGGTTTGCAGATAACCCCCTGGGTTTCTGATTCTTCTAACCCGAGATCCCTGGGCTAGAGCCAGACGCAGAGCAAGGAGAGGACGGCCATGTTCCGGCGAAGATGATCATCGGCGGCGAGGTCCAAGGGGAGAGGAGGTTTCAGGAGCTCACGACGGTTCTGTTGCACCCCGTGTCGAGGGCTGTGATGGTCGGAAGAGTGGATCTCGATGAGAACCCGAGGTGGCGGCGAAGAGGTCACTGTCGACGGCGAGGCTCCGGTGGTCAATGTTGGTAGGGTACCTGCGCACGAGCTTCAGTGAGTCGTGGGGAAGGTGTAGGTGCAACCAATCGGGAGCATATGTGTCGGATGAGGGGCAACCGGCGAAGACAGTGGCGGCGGCAGCGGGGATGGATGCCGGCGAGCGTCGGGAGGAAGATGTAGGGTACTAGAGACTCCACTAAGTGGTCGTAGAGCTCCGGGGTGATGATGTGGTGCTAGCTAGGGAGTCGTGGGGGTGTGGGAATGCTCGGATCGTGCTGCCCACGGTGAGGCCGAAGGCGGCGACGGCGGCGCTTGTCGAAGATGAAGCTCCGGCCACAATTGGAGGGCACCAGGGGGTCGACGAGCACGAGTGAGCAACGGAAAAGCTTGCACGAGGGTTGATTGGGGCGGAGGATGCCTGGTGGTGGCTGCCCACGGGGATGCCGTGCGTTGCCGGAGCAGGAGAAGAAAGGCGGCGGTGGAATGTGGTTCAGGGCTCGAGAATTGACAAAGGCTCTGGAGGAATAGGACGTAGAGGTTAAGGTGGTGCTGTTGCGTGCGAGAGACAGAGAGTTAAGGCTCCGCGGTGGGCTCTCCACGGCGACGAGGAGGTGGCGGCCGGCGGATGCTCAGGGAAGCCGTGGCACGCGTAAAAGGGGACACCAGGGAGGAGAAAGGGGTCAGGGGCAGGGAGAGAACGACGCGTGGTAGATGATCCAGCCGGAGGTGGCGCGACGGCGGCGGTAGAGCGGCGGCCAGAGGCACAGCACTGCAGGTGGCAGGCGAGCAAAGCAGGGGAGGCATGTGCGCGAGGAAGAAGAAGAGAGGGGAGGAGGTCCGGGGGACTTGTTTGAGATTTCCAGAAAGTTCAAGGGCCTCTCAGAAAACTAAAATTTCTCACTGATATAGGGATCAAATGAGAAAGTGCCCAAAATAAAAGTTGTAGAGTTTCCCAAACTCTACAATATTGCTTTAGGGCTCAAGTTCAGAAACTCAAAGTTTACAGTTTTTTATGTTAAATTTTGAAACAAAGATGGAATTTAAATTACCTTTGTCTTTACCCTCCTAAATTTGATCAAATTTTGGATAAGTTTGTAAATTTTCATAGAATGTCATGATGACTGATATTATTACACTTTAACCCTTAAATAAATGTGAAAATTACTTTTGCACTTCAATTATTTTACATATAGGCCTTTAAATTTTTATTTTAACCACACATAAGTCCTTATTTTCACATGAAAGCCTATATTTTCCAGGAATTACAACTATACCCTTAGTCTTTTGTACTACTCACATGTATCATAGCAAGCATACATATATCTCACTAATACCTAGTGTCTATATCTCTAATTACCTGAATGTTACAGCCTTCCCCCCTAAAAAGAATCTCATCCCGAGATTCTGAAGCTGAATAGAATCAGACGATTAGATTTGGGGATTGGCTTGAAGGAAATTTGGAAAATTTTGTTGAAGATAAGATTCTGTCTCCTAAGTGGCTTCTTCTTCGGTGTGATGATCCCATAAGATTTTATACATCTTAACTGTTCTTCTTCTGGTGAGCCTTTCCTTGGTATCTAAGATTCGGATAGATTGTTCGATGTAAGATAGATCGGGTTCAATCTCAATGGCATAGGTCTCAACGATCTCCGTGGGTACTTTGACACATTTCTTAAGTTGAGAGATATGGAAAACATTGTGAATGGCAGCCAATTGAGATGGAAGGCGAATTTTGTAAGCCACTGGGCCACAAACATTAAGGATTTCAAAAGGTCCGACATACCGGGGTGCTAACTTCCCTTTTATGCCGAAACATTGGACACCTTTGGTAGGAGATACTCGGAGATAGACAAAATCTCCTACTTGAAATTGCAGAGGTTTCCTTCTTTTATCTGCATAGCTTTTCTGTCTGGACTGAGCTGTTTTAAGATTGGATTGAATAACCTTAACCTTATCTTCGGCTTCAATGACTAAGTCTGGTCCGAAGATTTTGCGTTCACCGGTCTCAGACCAACTCAAAGGAGTTCGACATCTTCGACCGTATAACGCTTCAAAGGGAGCCATTTGAAGACTAGCTTGATAACTGTTGTTGTAAGAGAATTCAGCCAGAGCAAGGCACTTGTCCCAGCTTGTACCATAATGTATAATACAAGCTCGGAGCATGTCTTCAAGAATTTGGTTAACTCGCTCAGTCTGTCCATCAGTTTGGGGATGATATGCAGAGCTTCGAATCAGTTTAGTTCCTAGAGCTGAATGTAATTGTTCCCAAAAATGTGCAATAAATTGGGGCTCTCGATCAGAGATGATGGTCTTTGGAACACCATGTAACCGAACAATTTGATCTAGATAGATTTCGGCATACTTCTTAGTTGAATAAGTGGTATGCACAGGAAGAAAATGAGCTGTTTTTGTGAGTCTATCTATGATTACCCATATGGAGTCATGCTTTTGAGAGGTGTTGGGAAGACCGACAATGAAATCCATAATAACATCTTCCCATTTCCACGATGGAATGGGTAGTGGTTGGAGTGTACCAGAAGCTTTTAAATGGCTAGCTTTGACTCTCTGGCATGTATCACACTCAGATACATATTTGGCAATTTCTCTTTTCATTCTGGTCCACCAAAAATGTTGTCGTAGATCTTGATACATTTTGGTGCTACCAGGATGAATAGAGAATTTAGATAGATGTGCTTCATCAAGGATTTGTTTACGAAGCTTATGATCTTTAGGTACAACAATACGATTGTCGAACCATAGCACTCCTTGATGATCTGTGTGGAAGCACTTATATTTAGCTTTTCCCTGAGATAGCTTTAACTTGATAATATGGATACCCTCATCATGTAATTGAGACATGATGATTTTATCTTGAAGAGTAGACTCGATAGATCGCAAGTTCAGATCACCTTGAGGAATGATCTCTAGATTGAGCTTTCTCATCTGATTGCAGAGAGTGTCACTGAAAGTTGCTACGGATAAACATTGACAATGTGCTTTGCGGCTAAGTGCATCCGCAACCACATTGGCTTTGCCCGGATGGTAGTGTACCTCAAGGTCATAGTCTTTGATCAATTCCAACCAACGCCTTTGCCTCATATTTAGGTCAGCTTGAGTGAAAATATACTTGAGGCTCTTATGGTCAGTGTAGATATTACACTTAGCACCCATAAGGTGATGTCTCCAGATTTTGAGAGCATGGATAACTGATGCCAATTCAAGATCATGTGTCAGATAGTTTTGCTCATGAGTCCGAAGTGCTCTGGATGCATAGGCAATGACCCGATTTTTTTGCATAAGGACACAACCAAGGCCAGTTCCAGAGGCATCACAGTAGACATCAAAAGGCTGAATGTTATCTGGTTGAGCTAGCACTGGGGCAGTTGTTAGAAGTTTTCTCAAGGTATGGAATGCTTCATCACATTTGTCGTCCCAACAAAATTTAACTTCTTTCTAAGTAGCTCAGTCATGGGTTTAGCTATCTTCGAGAAGTCTGGAATGAATCGGTGATAGTATCCCGCCAATCTAAGGAAACTTCAAATTTGATGGACTGAAGTTGGAAGTTTCCAATCCATAACCTCTTGGACTTTGGTTGGATCAACCGATATGCCTTCACTGGAAATAGTATATCCTAAAAATTTCACACTATCCAGCCAAAATGTGGCAGAACCAAGCTAAATTATACCGGCTCAAGTACGCGAGTCCATTCCTGAGGGCTCCAACATGCTTCAAACGGTATAATCCCTTGGCCTGTCGGGTAACGTCCCGATAAACCACCGAACACAGGATCAAATAAGGTTACCTCACACGAAGGTGAGTCCAGAGATACAGTCACCATCATATTTTACATTACAGGGAAATTATTTTACAAAAATTCCCACAAGTAGTACAAAGTTCCACACTTAGCAAAGTTATTACAAAGTTTGCAGAAACATCAAAGGTTCAAACTAGGAGTCATTATTACAAACCAGTTTTAAAGTTCAAGTTCTTGCAGTGGAATTTAAAGTACATTAACTATACATGTCGCCAGTAAGGACGTCACGCTAAGCCATGGCATAACATCACTCGTTATGATCAGGGTTGGCTGGGGACGGGTCCCACTCCACGGACCAACCATCAGGCAAAGCATAGGGCCAAGGCATGGGGTAAGTGGGGTCTTCAGAGACATTACCTGAAACAAAACACATATAGCAAGGCTGAGTACTCTAATACTTAGCAAGGCTTACCCAGAGATTTGGGTATACTTAGCCCATAACTAGACCACGAAGGCTTTGATGAGGAGGTAAGTTTTGTTTCAGCTGAAAAGCGATAAAGAGTATGTCCTTACTTTCATATTTTAGCTTTCAAAATTCTAGTTCCTTTAGCCATTCTAGGTAAGCACCTGTAACTACTCAAGCAAGGTAGAGTCTTTTAAACATACACCAGTATTACTCATCAACAACATTACTCTTGTTACTCTATGTGGCAAAAGAGTTAAGCAGTCTCAATCTTCGTGAGAAACAGATGATTCTGAATCGAATTTCAACCCTTGCAAGGTAAACCTAACTCACACACTTGGAACACCAACAGGTCGTTCCGAAGCAACCGTTTGCCTTTCATTCCGGGTCGTGGAACAATGCCACCACAAGCGATTGCTGGACCGTACGCACATCCAATATGCATGACATACGTCTGTAGCGTGACTACATGACCGTATTCCTGTCTGCTCTGCAGAACGTACTCCCACAGTCGGTGCGTGTAACATAAAAATAAAAGTCGAGTGGTGGGAGACGAGACCACTTGCCGGGCCGATTGGTTACTAGGCTTACCGCTTACCATATTTCGTGGCATGTGGCTAGTACTTTCAAACGCTTAACTGCCACTACCACACACTGCGACCTTAACCAAATTCATCAACACAGACGGGGTACCCTTAGATAGTACACATAATCCCGTCCGTCATCCTTATAGTGATTGCAGAATTGTAATCAATCAATTCCTATATCGCGCGAGTGATAGGAAATCACTCGACTTCTACCGGTCCTATTAGCATAGCACTAGTCGGACTCAGTTTCTAATATTCAGTACATTGGTTCCTAGGGGGATGCATCTATGGTTTCCAGACAACTCCTAAGAACTTAATGCACAATTATATATATAAAGGTCAATTGCAGTGTAAATAAGATAGTAGGTTTATGTCCGGGGCCTGCCTTCACTGGCAGGGCTGGGGTCAGAAATGTTAATAATTTCTTCCGAACTCGGGTTCGGGGCTTCGACTGATTCTCCGACGATGTTCCCGGCGTCTTCAGAGACTTCTTTTTTGGACTCCGAAAAGCTCTAATAATCACCGTCGGCAAGAAACGTCGAGTCTACATGTGATGAAAAAGATGCAATTAAGAAAATGCGTAGATTGTCATTCTACTTCACGACAAAATTACAAGCCAAGAACATAACATCATATAATAGCAAACAACACAATTGCCCCTTACTGGGCAGTCATTTATCAAGTATTAAATAAATTACTAAGTTACATTAAGTAACAGTGTCATCTATCCCAAACATTTAGCTAACTACAAGAAGTAACATGGTTGACTACTAAACTAATTACAGTTAACATTTTTATTTAATTAACTAGCTAATCACCTTGAAAAACCCTAAGTTATTATTTAATATAGATCTACTAATCAAGTTTTATTTATTTTAGCTATTTTACACCTAATCATAGGTTGAAATTTTGTAGTTATGCTACACTACTTAGGAATAATATCTTAGAATATTTTCATAATTTTCTATGAATAGAAGCTAGCATAAATGACTTATTTTTGTATTTAACCCAAAATTTCATAACTTGAAATATGACCTACTATTAATCCTAATATTTTTACCATGGATTACACATTCAAAAAGGAAGTTATGATAAAAATTTCAAATACAAACATCAATAGAAACACCCTTAATAAAACATTTAAGCACTTCATCAACATATAACAAAAAGTACTCGAAATCTAAGCAAATGAACAGTAAAGTACTCAAACTTATTACACAGAGCTATACATAGCACATACAATCTAAGTTCCAAATTTCAGCTAAAACACATGCCTACAACATGAGATACAAATAAAACACTTATTTCCTAGTATTTAATCTACAACAGAAATTATACATATATAGCTCAAGTTCATTACACAAAAGTAGTCGAATTTAACTCAAGAATTCCAACAAAACTGGTTTGGCATTTTTCTGAACTTTCTACAAATTTCTACAAATTTTTGAAGTTCACAGCTTTTGAATTGGGGGGGGGGGGCTCTGGAAATTTACAGGGACACCCTTAACACTTTTGAAAACTTTACAGGGATGCCCTTGGCTCATCGGGGAAGAAGGGCAGAGGTGGTGCTAGCCAAATTCCGGCAAGGGGATGGCGAGGGGTTAGAAGAGGAGTGGTCAACGAGCACCAGGAGGTCAAGGCGCACCTTCTGGAGGTCTTGGGAAGGGAAGAGGATGGCCGGAAGGGGCGTCTCCACGGCGGCCGAGACAGCGTCGGAAGGGTGCTCGTCGGCGATGGGATTCCCGACGAGGAGAAGGGCGAAGCTTGGGCTCAACAGCTACAGGAGGATGAGGGGAAGCTATTGGAGTAGTCGAATTGAGCGGAGGAGGTGCGGAGGCAAGAGCTCGACAGTGGACAAGAACTCACCTGTGAAGCGGTAACGACGGCGAGGTAGCTCCGGTAGAGGTCCGGCCACGGGGAGTGGTTCGGGAGCTTCAGTGGAGCAAGGGGAAACTTCCTAAGGTGTTGTGGTGGTGCGGGGAGGGTTGGAGCGGGCTGCCCACGGCGGACAGGAGGGCACCGGAGTTGAAGGGGATGGCGGCGGTGATGCTCGGGGTTCCGGGCAATCAGAGAGCAGGAACAGGAATGAAATGGGAAGGGAGGGAAGCAGTGCTGCTCTTGAACCAGAAGAGATGATGCGAGGGGGTGCGCACGGGCAATGCCATGGCGACGGCGAGGTGGCGGCGGCAGAGCTGCGGGTCTGCGTGGCGCGCGCGCGAGAGGGCTAGGGAGGAGAAGCTAGAGCGGCGCCGGGTTGGGGGCGACGCGTGGAGCGGCTAGGAGCTGGAGGTGGCGCCGGGGAGCGACCGAGGCGCAGCACATGGCCGGGGAAACGGTGCTGACACCGGCGGCAGGGGTGCAGCAGCGGAGTAGAGGAGTTGCCAGAGGATGAAGAAGAGAGGAGGAGGTCCGAAGGACTTGGTTGGAAAATGCAAAAACCTCAGGGACTTCACTGTAAACAGAAATTTCCCACTGATCCAAAGCTCTGATGTGAAAATGGTCAAAATGAAAGTTGTAGAACTTTTTAAGACCTATAACTTTACTTTAGGGCTCGAGTTCAGAAACCTAAAGTACAAAGTTTTATTGCACCATTTTGCACTCAAAATAAACTTTACATAAAACTTGGCCTAGTAAATTAATTTTTATGAACTCTTTGGGCTTATCTGCAAGCATTTAAGGCTGGTCATAATGACATTCACCTTTTTTACTTTGACCCTTAGTAATTTTTGAAAAGTTACTTTATACTCCAACTAAATTACATAAAAGGGTTTGTATTTTCATAAATTTACACAAATACCCTTATTCTCATAACTTTATTAGATTTTCACACAATTTCACACACACCAAACATTATTTCTATTGGTTTGATCTATTTGACACCTAGGGTTTTACAACCTTCCCCTCTAAAAGGAATCTCATCCCGAGATTACAGGAATGATGTGATAAGAGCTTAGATACCTAGGAATTTTTGAGGAAGTCTGGGAAGTTCCTCTGAAGATAGTCTTCAGTTTCCCAGGTAGCTTCTTCTTCTGTATGATGATTCCACTAGATTTTAAACATTTTGACCGTTGCTCTTCTAGTACTTCTTTCCTTAGTATCTAGGATTCTGATTGGAAGTTCTTTATAAGAAAGATCGGGCTCGATGTCGATACTTTGTGTATCAACGATTTCGGTAGGAACATGAATACATTTCTTTAATTGGGATACATGGAAGACATTATGAATGGCTGCTAGCTGAGGAGGAAGTTAAAGTCGATAGGCTACGGGTCCACAAATTTCAAGAAATTCAAAAGGACCAACGTAGTGAGGAGCGAGTTTGCCTTTGATACCAAATTGTTGAATACCTCGAGTAGGAGATACTCGCAGATATACAAAATCACCTACTTCAAACTGTATTGGTTTTCTCCTTTTATCTGCGTAGCTCTTTTGTCTGGATTGAGCTGCTTTAAGATTATTCCGAATGATCTTTACCTTTTCTTCTGCTTCATTAACAAGATCGGGTCCAAAAATTTCGCGTTCACCAGTCTGAGACCAATTCAAAGGAGTTCTGCATTGGCGACCATATAAGGCTTTAAAAGGAGCCATTCTGATACTTGACTGATAGCTGTTATTATAGGAGAATTTTGCCAAAGCTAAGCATTTGTCCCAATGCTTGTCGTATTGGATTACACAAGCCCGAAGCATATCTTCTAGAATTTGGTTGATCCTTTCTGTCTGTCCATCTATTTGCGGATGATATGCGAAGCTTCGGATTAACTTGGTTCCAAGAGTTTGTTGAAACTGTTCCCAGAAACGGGCAACAAATTGTGCTCCACGATCAGAGATGATCGTTTTAGGTATCCCATGGAGACGAACGATTTGGTCTAGATATATTTCCGCATACTTCCTAGCAGTGTAAGTGGTATGTACTGGAAGAAAATGAGCGGTCTTGGTTAACCTATCCACAATCACCCAAATAGAATCATGCCTTTGAGAAGTATTGGGTAAACCTACGATAAAGTCCATACTTATATCTTCCCATTTCCAAGAAGGAATAGACAAGGGTTGTAGTGTACCAGAAGTCCTTAAATGACTGGCCTTAACTCTCTGGCAAACATCACACTCAGAAATGTATTTTGCTATTTCTCTTCTCATATGAGTCCACCAAAAATTCCATTTCAAATCTTGATACATTTTCGTACTGCCAGGGTGCATAGCAAATTTAGATAGATGAGCTTCATCATTATTTGCTTGCGAAGCTGATGGTTCTTGGGTACAACTATACGTTCCTTAAACCATAGAATTCCTTCAGAATCTTCTTGGAAACATTTATACTTCTCTTCTCCTTGGGCTAATTGTTGTTTGATCAATTTAACTCCCTTATCGTGTTGTTGTGCCGTCACAATACTATCCTGGAGTATAGGCTTAACTGCTATATAGTTCAGACTGCCTTGAGGAACGATTTCCAGATTAAGCTTCCTTATTTCCCAGCAAAGAGTGTTACTAAAAACTTCTATTGATAAATAATGACAATATGACTTGCGGCTAAGGGCATCCGCAACCACATTGGCTTTGCCAGGATGGTAGTGTACTTCAAGATCATAATCCTTTATAAGTTCTAACCAATGTCTCTGTCTCATGTTCAAGTCTGCTTGCGTAAAGATATACTTTAGACTCTTATGATCTGTGTAAATATTGCACTTAGTACCCATAAGATGGTGTCTCCAAAGTTTAAGTGCATGTATTATGGCTGCAAGCTCAAGGTCATAAGTAGGATAATTCTGCTCATGTGTTTGAAGGGCTCTAGAGGCATATGCAATCATGCGATTATCCTGCATGAGTACACATCCAAGTCCGGTGCCTGATGCATCACAATAAACATCAAAAGATCTGGATGGGTCTGGTTGAGCCAAAACTGGAGCAGTGGTAAGATGTGCTCTTAAGATGTGGAAAGATTCTTCACAATTCTCATTCCAGGAGAATTTAACTCCCTTTTTCAGTAGTTCTGTCATGGGCTTGGCTATTCGAGAGAAATCTGGAATGAAACGACGGTAATAGCCAGCAAGACCGAGAAAACTGCGGATCTGATGGACCGAAGTAGGGGGTTTCCAATCCATCACTTGTTGAACCTTACTCGGATCGGCAGATATACCGTCCTTGGAGATGGTATGACCCAAAAATTTGACGGTATCTAGCCAGAATTCGCATTTAGAGAATTTGGCATACAGATGGTGATCTTGGAGACATTGAAGAATAGCATGAAGATGTTTAACATGATCTTCAAGAGTTTTGGAATAGATCAGAATATCATTGATAAAAACTACGACGAACTTATCGAGTTCCGGCATGAAGACAAAATTCATGAGATACATAAAATATGCCAGTGCATTGGTAAGACCAAATGACATAACCAGATATTCATAGAGTCCATATCTGGTGGAGAAGACGGTTTTCGGAATATCACTTGGTCTAATCTTTATTTGATGATACCTGAAGCGAAGGTCAATCTTGGAAAATATCTTGGCTCCGGCTAACTGATCAAACAGAATATCAATACGGGGAAGAGGATACTTATTCTTAATAGTAACCGCATTGAGGGGACGATAATCAATACATAACCTGAGACTGTTATCCTTTTTCTTAACAAACAAGGCAGGGCATCCCCAAGGTGAAGCACTTGGGCAAATATATCCCTTATCCAGGAGTTCTTGAAGTTGAAGTTTTAATTCGGCCAGTTCATTGGGTGGCATACGATAAGGTCTCTTAGAGATGGGGGCCGTGCCAGGTTGTAACTCTATGACAAACTCAACATCTCTATCCGGTGGCATTCCAGGTAACTCATCTGGAAAAACATCTAGGTACTCACATACAACAGGAATATCCTCTATCTTGATTCCTGCTATAGTATACACACAAGAACTAATATATTCCAGTGATGGAAGATGAAGGATAGTATGTCCATATTCTGGAGAATTTATTTCCACCTCTCGAGAAAAGATATCTAAGGATACTCGATGTCTAGTCATCCAATCCATGCCTAGAAGAATATCCATTCCTTCTAGGTTTAATGAAATTAAGTCTGTTCTTATTAAAGTGCTACCCAACTGAATTGGTACACCTCTACAAATTTGATTTGATGCAATTCTACCTCCAGGGTTGTTATCATATAAGTTCCATTAGTGGGGTAGAAATCCAAATCTATTTTGGTCCCAAACCTTGTACTGATAAAACTATGGGTTGCACCAAAATCAAAAAGTATAACAGCAGGGTGATAGTGTAGAGTGAATGTACCCGTCATCACTGGTGCACCTTCCGGAAGTTCCGATAGAGTAGTGAAATTTACTCTTCCTTGACGGACTTGCATAACTTGCCTCTTGCCTTTATTCTTGGAGTTGGAGTTGGAAGCCTGTCCAGGGAATGTCCTCTTGGGTTGGGGGCAGTCTTTAACAAAATGTGCCGGACTACCGCAGTTGAAACATCGATTGATATTATTCCCTTGATTAAACTGCGGAGGGTTCGGCCTTGGATCCACTGGTCGTTGCTGCTGCTGCTGCTGAGGTTGAGGCACTAGTGACCTGCTGAATCGGGGCTGCTGAGGAGGCCTAGCTACCCATCTGCCTGCGGGAGCATTTCTAGGTGGAGCTCGGGAAGCCAGGTTTTGAACTAACCGATACCTCGAAGGTTGTGCATTCGCGGGTCCAGTAGACACTTTCTGCATCTTCTCAGCACGATGTGCTGAGATACAGTCCTCTTGAGTAATGGCCATGTTGACCAATTTGTTGAAATTGTCAGCCCTGACCAGATTTAAGCGCTCTTTCAGCTTGGTGTTTAGTCCGCGATGGAATCGATCTCTTTTCTTGGTGTCCGCATCAGCATGATAGCCTGCATACTGGCACAAGTGATTGAAAGCTTGCGCATATTGTAGTACAGTGCGATTTACTTGAGTTAGTGCCAAAAATTCATTGAGCTTTCGCTCAATGAGTCCTTCCGGGATATGATGTGCTCTAAAGGCTGCCTTAAATTCTTCCCAATTGATAACATGTCCATCTGGTTGCATGGCATGGTAATTATCCCACCAAAGGCGAGCATTACCACGGAGCTGTTGGGCTGTGAAGAGAGTTTTATTTGCTTCGGAGCACGAGACCGGGAGTAATGCAAACTTGGACTCGATTGTACGGAGCCATGCATCTACATCCAGGGGTTCTTCAGTCTTATGAAAGAGTGGGGGTTGGGTACTGAAGAAATCCTGATAACCAGCCGAGGGATACTCTTCACATCCACGTTGAGGAGAACGGAACTGATGTTGCTGGGCCTGCACCAGCATGTTCAGGAGTTCGGTCTGACGGGCCATCACTTCCGCTAGATTTGGTGGTGGCGGAGGTGGTTGTTGTGAACCACTAACTTGATCCGGTGTGAATCCTTCCGGGGTTCCGCGCGTAGCGCCAACCATCTGAAATATAGAAGTCATCCATAAGCATTTACTCATACTTGCTTCTAATTTCAGAAATCATATAGTACCAATATAGCTTTATTGAACAATGCAAGGTAATAAATCCAAGTCACAAGTGTTAACCATCCAAACAGCAACTCAGATTTACATAACCAACTGAAACTTGTTCCATATTACATCACATGGTTCCAAACAAAACCATACATAGGTTTGCCACATATTCTCCAACAAGTGGCTCGCAAGTTATCTGACTACTCACTCCCATGTCACACTACCTACATCTAGGATGCCGTCAACTCAAACAAGACTAGAAGTCATCAAAGTTGCCCACAGATGACTGACTACCGAAAGAGGAATGATGAGGACTAAGAACAAGATCTCCATGCTTAGAGTCAATCTCAGAAACTCCTTCGACCTCTTCAGGGTCTTCTTCTTCTTCTTCACTCTCAAACTCATCTACAACAGGCTGAACTAGTTGCTCATGAAGCATGTTGATATGGTCAATGGCTTGGCCAAGGTTAAGGTTGAGCTCATGAACTTGCTCTTGAAGAAAGTCAATGACAGTATCACGCTGGGTAATGAGAGTATCACTCTCAACAATCTGCTCCTCTCGGTGCTGAATAGTTTCTTCCCGCTAAGTAATAACCTCTTCCCTAGCAGTGACAGCGGCTTGAACTTCTTCAATCTGTGTATTCTGCCGGCCAACTTGATTACGATACCTTTGGGCTATGTTGGTCAAGCGATAAATACCATGCTGCTGAAGTGTCCGTGACAGTTCATGTACTTGTAATGTTAGACATATATTTTGTTAGTGTGAAATATGTGTTTGTTAGTGTAAAACTTGTGTGTGTTTATGTGAAACTTTTAAAAATTTAAAGTGCAAGTAAAAAGGGTATTTTTGTAATTACAGAAAAACCTAAGGTTGTTTTTGCAAAATGTATTTGGATTGGGGTAACTTCAAAATAAGTGAAGGGTGGTTTTGCAACCATGATTTTTCTTATTTTATCCCCTATAAAAATATATATTATCCAAAAGTTGCATTTGAAATGTGTGTGTTGAAGTGTGTAAAAATTTTGGGGTAAAGTGGTGAAAATAAGGGTGTTTATGTAATTTTATAAAAGTATAAGTCCTTTTGTGCAAGTAGTTGATTTACAAAAGTAACTTTCAAAATTACTCAGGGCTAAAGTGTAAAAGGTGCAAGTCATTATGACATGTCTACTCAATCATTATGACGAGCCTATCCCGTCATCATGACATGTCATAAATGCTTGCATTTAGGTCCTAGATTTTATAAAGTTACACTCTTTAGGACAAAAATAATTCAAATCCAATCTTTGTTCAAAACTTCACGTGTAAAGATTGTGACAGTTCACGTATTTGTAAACTAGATATATTTTGTTAGTGTGAAATATGTGTTTGTTTGTATAAAGCTCATGTGTGTTTATGTGAAGCTTTTGAAAATTTAAAGTGCAAGTAAAAAGGGTATTTTTGTAATTACAGAAAAACCTAGGGTTGTTTTTGCAAAAAGTATTTGGATTAGGGTAATTTCAAAATAAGTGAAATATATTTTTCTTACTTTATGTCTTGTAAAAAAAATATATATTTATTTATCCAAAAGTTCCATTTGAAATGTGTGTGTTGAAGTGTGTAAAAATTTTGGGTAAAATGGTAAAAAAATAGGGGTGTTTATGTAATTTTATAAAAGTACAAGTCCTTTTATGCAAAGTAATTGATTTACAAAAGTAACTTTCAAAATTACGTAAGGTTAAAGTGTAAAAGTGCAAGTCATCATGACATGTCTATCCAACCATTATGACGAGTCTATCCCGTCATTGTGACGTGTCATAAATACTTGCATTTAGGTCCTGAATTCTACAAAGTTTCGTTCTTTAGGACAAAAATAATTCAAATCCGACTTTTGTTCAAAGATTCACGTGTAAAAATGTAAATTTCGAGTTTTTGAACTTGGGCCCTAAAGCAATCTTGTAGAGTTTGAAAAACTCTCCAACTTTCATTTTGGGCATTTCTTCATTCGGGTTTTGGATTGATGGGAAATTTTGCTTTACAAACAAGTCCCTGCAGTTTTCTAGAATTACGTATAAGTCCTTGGGAAATCCTAGTTCCCTTCCTCCTCTATTTTTTTCCCTCTCTCTGTTCTTTCTTATCCTCTACTGGCGGCGCTTCTTTCTCCTGTCTCTCTCCCTCTGTCTGGTTCCTTTGGCTGGCGCAAGCAAGCGAGTTGGCGGCACGGCTGGGCGGTTGCAGATCGGCCCGGCGCAGGCGCGCAGCTGGCGCACAGGGGCGCGCGAGCCGCGGCGGGCTCAGGCGCGGGCGCACCCGAGGCGGGGTGGCGCCAGCGCGGAAGCTAGAGCGGCGGGCGCTCGGCGCGGCTCGGCTCGGGCCGCGGGAGCAGGGCGGCAGGCGGCTGCGGCCCAAGCGGCAGGCGGGCTGGCGGCGGCTCCAGGCGGGCAGGCGACGGCTCGGCGCAGCGCGCGAGGATGGCCCGGCGTGGGCCCGAGCGGCGGCTGCAGGAGCGCCCGGGCGAGCGCGCAGGGGCCCGAGCGGTGGTTGCGGCGCGTGGGGTGGAGCGGGGCGACTCGGGTGGCGTGAGCCGGAGCGGCGCGCGGATGTGGGGCGCTGGAGAGCTGGCGGCCGCAGGCGCCAGTGTGTGGTGCGCGTGAGCGTGCGGGAGCAGAGCTAAGCACGGGTGGCTGCGGCGTGGCGCAAACGGGAGTGGCTGCAGCAGCAGGCAAAGTGGTACGGGCGCTGACGCGGGCGCACGGGTAAAGCAGCACGTGCGCGGCGGAGCAGAGTGGGAGCTGGAGTGGCCTGAATTAGGCGGTGCAGGAGCTCGCGTGCTGGAGAGCTGGTGCAAGTGCTGGAGCGGCAGGTACGTGGGCGGCACCGAGCGAGTGGCGCGAGCGTGCGCGCGGTGGCGCGCGGGAGTTGGCGGTGTGGGCAAGTGTTGGGCGGCCGGAGCAGAGCGGACCCATGGGCACGAGCAGGCAATGCTGGAGTGCGACGTGCCGAGCAACGGCACGCGCAGGAACAGTTGCGGTGGAAAGCTATTGCGTGAGATGCAGGAACGCGATGGCCATATCGAGGATGCAGCTCAGGTGTTCGACGAAATGCCGATACGCGGGGTGCTGGAGAACGCGAGGGTCCTACTATTGGGCGCGACGTCAAGGGTACAAGACGCCATCGGGCGGATGTTGCGACAGTGTGCAGATGCGGCATGACAAGGCCGAGGCGACGCCGGTCTAGCAGATGAGGAGGAAGAGGAGCAGCAGCACGAGGTGGTCGAGGCGGAACAGCAGCGCGGATTTGACAGCAGCTGGTTCGCAAACAGCATGGCGTCCAGGGCTTCCTTCCAGGGTTTGACCACGTCGAGTGCTCAGCGTGGGACGGTGGTGGCCGCAGATAGTGATGCAGCTACGAGTTTGGCGAGGCGAGTCGGAAGGAGGAGTTACAGAGTGAAGGCAGTGGTCGGGCGTGAGGAGCTCGGAGGCGATGCGGTGCAGCCAGGCACGACGAGCTCCCTTCATCTATACGGAAGTCGAGGCGGGAGCAACGCGACGTAGGTTTGACGTGCAACGCATGACCGGCGGCGGTGATAGGTCAAACCGGATGGCGTCGCAATAGGTGGAGAGGACGGCAAAGTTACAGGACCCAGAGGTCCGAGCGGAACTGAACCGGCACGTTCGCGAGTGCGAGCGGAAGCGTTCTACCGGTGGCCGGCTCAGCTCGTGAGCAGGAAAATCCTGGGGTTCACGGAGAAGTCGGTATGGCGAACCCATTCGGCTCCATCGTCTCGTCCCATGATCCACGACATCCAGCAGTTCCTACCCTCGTAGATCACTCAACCGCCGTCACCACGAGTCACCACGGAGACTACTCTTTCGGTCATCTTCCACCCACTACAACCATTCCCGGCAAACTCCTTCATCATCCACGGAGTCTCGTCATCGTCGAGCTTTTCTCTTCACCGATCCTGTCGCCACGGGACTTCACTTTCCGCGTGTTCTCCTTCATAACCAAGGCTACCCCAAGGTTTGCCCTGATTCACTGAATCTTTCTAATGCCGGCGACTCCTTTGCCGGATTATCGTCATTAACTTCTTGTTATCTATTTTCCCGGACCAGGGACTTAATTGCTTTAATTTAGAAAGTTCTAAGGTGTTTTCTGTAAAATTTTTCCAGAACTTTCTTTATTTCAAACCAATGAACTTCTACATTTCATGGATTTTCGTAAGAAGTTCATAAAAGTGTAAAATCAGTTTTGTTTGAAACCCTAAGTCAAAATCTACAAGTTTATGTTGTGATCATGAATTGAAGTCTTTGATTTGTAATCTAGGTTAAATATTAGGAAATGAATGCTTTATTTGTGTCTTTTGTGATATGCATGTGTTGTAGCTGAGTATAGATTATAGGATGTATGTTTCAAGTGGAGAAGTGTGATAATTAGTTAATCCATCACACGAACGCTCATATCCTTACCATCAAGACATTGTCCTCGTCTTGATTGCTGTTTCCTTAAGTTCCTTGTCGTATAAAGATCCTTGTTAGTTCTTGTGTATCTGCTGCTTAGTCAATACATCTCGGCAGCTATACTTCAATGTCGGCTATTAGCTCAGGCGCTAAGCATCCGTTTCCTTTGAGTCCGTAATGTTTCTGTGTAACAACTGTCAGCATCAACTGCACAGAGTCGATGTATCTGAGAGGCACACACAATCTTAGGGTTCTTGCCATCGGCCGACCCAAGCCAATTGTTGGTTGCTTTTCCATATCGGTCAAACACGGCCGATCGATCCTTAGTTTCCCCATCCTTATCCACACACTTCTATCAGTCGATTTATTGACTAAGAGGTCGGCTTTATACTTATCGGTCACATACCCTTAACCACATTCCAATCGGCTATACGTCACTCAATTGATGTGCTGACGTAATCAAGCCGATACAACCACACCTAGATACCTAGGATAACACTTAAGCACATCTCAGTTAAGACAACTGCTTTAGGAATCCTACTTCTGCCAAAGTAAACGATGCTTTCATCGATCATCTAAGAACCCGATGCACTCGTCAATCGGCTCAACCCTTGTTTTACCAATCGGCTCTATTGTAATCTTCAACAAGTAGCCAATTCTAATTAGTTATCCACCTAAAGCTCTATCTAAGTTAGTTCAGATCTTTCTGATTGTTATGTGAGTAGTATGAAAGTTGAGTTGCAACTTTGTTATGAAGTAAAGTAGTTTTGTGTGCACACTTGAATGTAATGTTGCATTACATGTAGATACGACTACTTCGGCAACGGTACCTACGAGATCTCTCCGGAGTCTGCAGAGGATGTTCCCGAAGACTAAGTGGATGTCACCAAGGGATATCTGAAGCCCCGAACCAAAGTTCGGAAGATATTGACATTTCTAACTTCAGCCCCACCAGTAAAGGCAAGCCCCGGACATAACCCACTATTTTAATTACACTGCAATCTATATCTATTTACGTATTCTATGCATTAAGTTCTTAAGTATTGCTTGAAACCCTAGTTGCATTTCCCTAGGAACCAATGTATTGAGTAGTAGCACTTGAGTCCGACTAGCTGCTATGCTAATAGGGCCGGTAGAAGTCGGGTGATTTCCTGTCACTCGCACGATATAGGAGTTGTAATGTTTACATTCCTGTTATCACTATAAGGATGACGGACGGGAGTTTTATGAGGTATCATGGTTGAGATGATACCCCGTCTGTGTTGTTGAACTTGATAAGGTCGCAGCGTGTGGTGATCGGGGTTAAGCGTTTGAAAGTACTAACCACATGCCGTGAGTTTTGGGTAAGCGGTAAGCCTAGTAGCCAATCGGCCCGAGGAGTGGACATACCTCCCACCACTCGATCTATATTTTATGTTCACACGCGCTGACGTGTGGGAATACGTGTTGCAAGGGCAACCAGGAGTACGGGTTTTGTAGTCGCGCTACAGACGTACGTCCTGCACTTTGGAAGTGCGTATGGTCCTGCAGTCGCTTGTGGTGGATCTGATCCACGAGTCGGAATGAAAGGCAAACGGTTGCTTTGGAATGACCCTTTGGTGTTCCAAGCGTGTGAGTTAGGTTTACCTTGCAAGGTTGGAAATTCGATTCAGAATCGTCCGCTTCTCACGAAGATTGAGACTGCTTAATCCCTTTGTCACATTGAGTAACAAGAGCAATGTTATGATTATCGAAGATGATGTTTGACTAAAGATTATACCATGCTTGCTTAGTTATAGGTGCTTATCTAGAATGGATAATCACATAGAATTTGAAAGCTAAAAGTTGAAATTTAGGATCTACTCTTAGTTGCTTTTCAGCTGAAACTATAACCAGAACCCTTATAAGCATTCATGAGTCTAGCTATGGGCTAAAGTATACCCAATCCCGGGTAAGCCTTGCTGAGTATTAGTATACTCAGCCTTGCTAGCTATATGTTTTGCAGGTAAAGTCTGGAAAACCTTACTCTTCCCTGCCTTGGCCCTGTACTCTCCTAGAAGGTTGGTCCGTGGAATGGGATCCGTCCTCGGCCAACATGGATGATACCGAGTGATGTCGTGCCCGGGCTTAGCATGACATCCATCTTGACGACGTGTTGTGCATTGACGCGTATGTTTTCCGCTACCAAAAACCATAGCTTTAGCAGTTTGTAATGTACTGCTTTTGAAAACTCTTGTAATGTAAATCCCTGTGATGTAAAAATGTGCTGGTGATTGTATCTCTGGACTCACCTTCATGTGAGGTAACCTTATTTGATCCTGTGTATCGGTGGTTTATCGGGACGTTACCTGACAGGCCAAGGGATTATACCGTTTGAAGCACGTTGGAGCCCTCTGGAGTGGACTCACGTACTTGAGCCGGTATAATTCAGATTGGTTCTGCCACAGCTGGTATCAGAGCTATAAGTTTACTCTGGAGATACATTTTATCTTAAAAATGCTTTCAGTATAAAAGTTTGACCAACAAAATATTTGGCGAAGCCGCGTTGGATTCGTTAAGGATTGAGCTTAGTACGTAAAGTCCTAGGGTAATGCTTATGATGGAAATAGAGGTGGCTATATATATATATACAACCCTAACCACCAGCATTACTTTTCCATCAAAACTTAAATTCATGCACAACTCAATGTTACCTTCTGTAACGACACCTTCGATGGTAAGGTAAGGAGGTAAGGATCCTTAGCTAACTGGGGAGTTAGCCTTCCTGTCGGTGATGCGAACCGAATGCTGTTTCTCAAGCAGTGGCCTACTTGAGATGCTGGCAATATACCAACTTCGGTTGACTATATTGGGAGTATATAGTTAGGTAAAGGGGTATGAATAGCAACATCCCCGCAATTTTGCGGTACCCCCGTGAATACATTATCTCGATAACATATGTTAACGTTGTCTGTACGGCGGCAATTGTACAGATGCTGTTTCTATAGTGAACAGTAATGATTAAGGACGCTTTCATGATATGCTGGCATGAAAGGTTCAGTATATACATATTGTGTTTTCTGCAGGTATGCTAACCACGATTCGATAGGTTCTGAACGGTTAGGATTATCGACTGGATACTACAGAGAGAGACGTATTTATATTGTGCCACCGTAACTAACTACATAAGACCAAGATTACTTGGCAGTTATTTTTGTTTGTGAGGATGTGTAGAACGTGCATGCATCATGTTATCATAGATTGACCTGATTGCCTTGTTTGTTACGTTGATGTACTGAAATTTGTGCTTGTATCTGAATGCTTGTTTTGACTTTGTGTGGTAGGAGCCAACGTAATCTGCTAGGCTAATCTGGAGTGAGAAGGTCTTTTGTGAATCAAGTGAATTGGGTTATGTTTGAACCCTATCACCGATCTTAGCTTGACAGCCAAATCAAATCTTTGATTTTACTTTAAATCTGTTTCGGCAGAACCATTGAACTTCTCCTTTGATGGTTAAACCTTGATAGCTGTGGCAGAACCAACCTGAATTATACCGGCTCAAGTACGCGAGTCCATTCCTGAGGGCTCCAACGTGCTTCAAACGGTATAATCCCTTGGCCTGTCGGGTAACGTCCCGATAAACCACCGATACACAGGATCAAATAAGGTTACCTCACACGAAGGTGAGTCCAGAGATACAATCACCATCGCAATTTACATAACAGGGAATTACATTACAAGAGTTTTCTAAAAATAATGCGAAGTTTCAAACTTAGAGAAAACACTACAAACTGTTAAAGCTATGATTTTTGGCAGCAGAAAACATACGTGATGATTACAACACGTCGTCAAGATGGATGTCATGCTAAGCCCGGGCACGACATCACTCGATATCACCAGTGCTGGCCGGGGACGGATCCTATTCCACGGACCAACCTTCTGAAAGAGCACAGGGCCAAGGCAATGGAAGAGTAGGGTCTTCAAGACATTACCTGCAAAACATATAACTAGCAAGGCTGAGTATACTAATACTCAGCAAGGCTTACCCGGGATTGGGTATACTTTAGCCCATAACTAGACTTATGAAGGCTTATAATAGTGCTGGGTTTAGTTTCAGCTGAAAAGCAACTAAGAGTAGATCCTTATTTTTCAACTTTTAGCTTTCAAGTTCTATGTGATTATCCATTCTAGATATGCACTTATAACTAAGCAAGCAAGGTAGAGCTCTTTATCTCAACCATCAGTATTACTCATCATATAGTTGCTCTTGTTACTCTGTGTGATAAAGGGGATAAGCAGTCTCATTCATCGTGAGAGGCGGACAATTCCTGAATCAAAATTCAACCTTGCAAGGTAAACCTACCACACACGCTTGGAACATCCAACGATAGTTCCGAAGCAACCGTTTGCCTTTCATTCCGACTCGTGGACAGGTCCACCACAAGCGACTGCAGGACCATACGCACTTCCAAAGTGCAGGACATACGTCTGTAGCGCGACTACAAAACCCGTATTCCTGGTTGCCCTTGCAACACGTATTCCCACACGTCGAACATAAGTAACCAGAAGAAGCAAGACGAGTGGTGGGAGGTATGTCCACTCCTCGGGCCGATTGGCTACTAGGCTTACCGCTTACCCAAAACTCACGGCATGTGGTTAGTACTTTCAAACGCTTAACCCCGATCGGCACACACCGCGACCTTATCAAGTTCAACAATACAGACGGGGTATCACCTCAACCATGATACCTCACAAAACTCCCGTCCGTCATCCTTATAGTGATAACAAGAATGTAAACATTACAACTCCTATATCGCGCGAGTGACAGGAAATCACCCGACTTCTACCGGTCCTATTAGCATAGCAGCTAGTCGGACTCAAGTGCTACTACTCAATACATTGGTTCCTAGGGAAATGCAACTAGGGTATCAAGCAATTCCTAAGAACTTAATGCATAGAATACATAAATAGATATAGATTGCAGTGTAATTAAAATAGTGGGTTATGTCTGGGGCTTGCCTTTACTGGTGGGGCTGAAGTCAGTGAAGTTAAGATCTTCCGAACTTTGGTTCGGGGCTTGCGATATTCCTTGGTGACGTTCATTTGGTCTTCAGAAACATCCTCTGTAGACTCCGGGGAGATCTCGCAGGTACCGTTGCCGAAAGTAGTCGTATCTACATGCGATGCAACATTATATTTAAAGTATGCATACGAAACTATCTTACTTTACAATAAAGTTGCAATCCAGCACTCATATAACACACTATTCACATAACAACCAAAAAGATCTGAACTAAACCTAGACAGAGCTTTAGGGGGACAACTAAATAGGATCGGCTACTCGTTGAAGATTACAACAGAGCCGATTTGAAACAACAGAGGTTTAGCCGATGGAAAGGTGCATTGGTTTCCTAATTGATCGATGAAAGCATCGATTACCATAGCAGAGGGATGATTCCTAAAGCAGTTGTCTTAACTAAGATGTGCTTAAGTGTTATCCTAGGCAACTAGGTGTGGTTGTATCGACTAGATTACGTCAGCACAACTATTGAGTGACGTACAGCCGATTGGAGTGTGGTTAAGGGTATGTGACTGATAAGTATAAAGCCGACCTCTCAGTCGATAAATCAATTGATAGAAGTGTGTGGATATGGATGGGGAAGCTAAGGATTGATCGGCCATGTTTGACCGACATGGAAAAGCAACCAAAATCGGCTTGGGTCAGCCGATGGCAAGAACCCTAAGATTGTGGGTGCATCTTCGATGCATCGACTATGTGCAGCCGATGTAGGACAGAACAAAAGAGTGGTATCGGCGGTAGCCGATACTAGAAAGGTAACAGCCGTATCAGCTAATCAACCGATGGTAGGAACATATCAAAAGAAAAGCATTGGTTGACAGTTGTTACACAGAAACATCATAGACTTAAATAAAATGGATACTAAGTGGTTGGGTTGATAACCTGACACTAAAGCATAACTGCCAAGACGTATTAGCTAAGCAATAGATGCACACGGACTAACAAGGATCTATATACGACAAGGAACTTAAGGAAACAGCAATCAAGACGAGGACAATGTCTTGATGGTAGGGATATGAGCACTAGGGTGATAGGATTAACTAACTGTCACACTTCTCCACTTAAAACATACATCCTATACTTACTTTTTAGCTATAACACATGCACACAACACAAGGTACAAGTAAATCATTTATTCCCTAATATTTAACCTAGACCGCAAATCAAGACTTTCAATTCAAGAGCACAACATAAAACTTGTAGATGTTCACAGATTTGAAATAAAGAAGGCCTTAGAAATTTTATAAAGAATACCCTAGAACCTACTAAAACATAGCAATCAAGTCCCTGGTCGGGGAAAACAAAGAACAGGAAGATAACGGTGATATTCCGGCAAAGTAGTCGCCGGCATTAAGAAGATTCAGTGAATCAGGGCAAACCTTGGGGTAGCCTTGGTTGTGAAGGAGAACGGGTGAAAAGTGAACTCCCGTGGCGAACAGGATTGACGATGAGAAGTACTTGACGGTGATGAGATTCCGTGGGTGACGAAGAAGCTTGCCGGGGATTGTAGTGGGTAGAGAATGGCCGAAGAGGTAATCCCCACGGTGATTTGTGGTGATGGCGGTTGGTTGAGCGATCAACGAGAGTAGGAACTGCTGAACGTTGTGGACCCCTGGGATGAGACTGTCAAGCCGGATTGGTTTGCTATGCTGACTCCTCCATGAACCCAAGGGTTTTCCTGCTCACGGGGTGAACTTCCTCTGCCCACGCACATGCGATGCCAAAGCATGGCCGACCGAACACCCCTGCTCGCACAAGAAGAAACCCTCCTTGACCTGACTGCTCTGGTGCGTGCATTGCCGGCATACTTGCGCAACCATTCGCAAGGCCGCCACTCCCGTTCTGCTTCCACACCATCGGCTTCCAACTTGCTTGCGCGTGGTCCGTTGCTTTGCACATGCACGCACCTGCAGAAACGAGCCGAGTCGGCCACCGATAGAACACTCTCGCTCGCATCCGCGGACGCGCCGGTTCAGTTCCGCTCGGACCTCTGGGTCCTGTAACTTCGCCGTTCTCTCCAACTGTTGCGATGCCATTAGGGTCGGCTTACCACCGCTGCCGATCTTGCGCTGCGCGTCGAACCCGCGCTGCGTTACTCCTATTCTGACCGCCTTGTACTGCGTAGCTGCTCCTTCCGAGCTCGCCGCGCTATAACCGTCGCCTTTGCTTCGCCATCTTCCCTTCCGGCTCGCCGCTCCTCGTGCATCTCGTGAGCGAACGAGTTCGCGTCCACCCTTCTCGGTCACCGCCCGTCCTCTGTATCTAGCGTGTGCCGCTTGCCTCTTGTCATCTTGACATTCAATATTCTGAGGAATTCGATCATGCCTATTTCACTCTTGGAACCATCAGAACGAGAAGCACCGCCTGCATGTTTTCCGAAGTCACAAGTTTGATGAGAGACAATCTGCAGGCTTGGCTTCTCTTCTCCCGCGGCCGGCAATTCGTCGAACACCTGAGCTGCGTCTTCGATACAGCCATCGCATTCCTGCATCTCGCGTAACAGCTTTCCACCGCAACTCCTCCTGCTCGTGCCATTACTCGGCATGTCGCACTTCAACACCGTCTGCTCGTGCCCCTGGGTCCGCTCTGCTCCAGCTGCCCAACACCTGCACACACCGCCAACTTCCGCGCGTCATCGCACGCATGCTTGCGCCATCCGCTCAGCGCCGCCCACGTTCCGCTCCTGCACTGCCTGTGAACCGCCTCAGTGTCCGCTCGCCACGTGCTGCTTTATCTGCGCGCCCACAACACCAGCCTTCACTTCTGCCCGCGCCGCTCCCGAGCCGCCGCGGTGCCGCACACGCCCGGCCCGCATCGCCTGCTCCTGCTTCGCGCTGGCGCCACTCCGCTCTTGCGCCCGCGCTACCTGCGCGTCCTGCCTCAGCTTCCACAGCCCACCTGTGTTGCGCCACCACATCGCGCCTGAGCCGCTCACCATGAGCTGCAGCCGCCCGTGCGCCTGGATCCACCTTGCCTGCTACCGCAGCTGCTCCCGTTTGCGCCACGCCGCAGCCACCCGTGCGCCAGCGCCTGCTCCGGCTCCAGCTCGTCGTCGCTAGCCTCCTTGCCCATGCTCCTGCACCTGCCGGTCCCAAGCGCCAGAGCCGAGCCGCTTCCCCGCGCTGCCGCCCGAGCGCTCGCTCCTGGGCTCGCGAGCCCGCTCGCCCGGCGCCTCCTTGCGCCGCAGCCGCCCGCCTGCGCGCTTGCTCCCACGCGCCCGGCCACCGTCTTGGGCTCGCCCGTGGCCTGCCGCTTTGGCTCCCGCGCTGGCGCCCGCATCTGCGCATGCCCCGCGTCCGCCTGCCGCGGCCCGCGCGCCCAAGCCCACTCCACGCCTGCGCTGGCCCCCGCCGCCAGCCGCGCGCCTCCAGCTCCCACGCGCCTCCAGCTCCCGCGCACGCTCGCGCCTGCGCTTGCCCGCGCCGCCTACGCGTGCGCCGAGCCGCGCCCGCCGCCTGGCCCCGAGCGCCTGTGTGGGGCCACCGCCACCCCGGGCGCCTGCTGCCGCCAGCGCTTGGGCTGCCGTGTTTGCTGTCTGCTTGGGCCGACGGAAGAGAGAGAAAGGGAAAAGGGATAAGGATTGGGGCAGAGAAAGGTGCCGCCGGTGGAGATAAAGAAGCAGAAGGGAGACGCCAGGATAAGGAAGAGGAGAGAAGAAGGACAGATGAAATTCCTCAAGGACTTATGCGCAATTTCAGAAAACTGTAGGGACTTGTCTGTAAAATAAAATTTCCCGTTGATTTAAAACCCTAATAAAGAAATGCCCAAAACGAAAGTTGGAGAGTTTTTCAAACTCTACAACATTGCTTTAGGGCCCAAGTTCAAAAACTCAAAACTTATATCTTTACACGTGAATTTTTGAACAAAAGTTAGATTTGAATTACTTTTGTCCTAAAGAGTAAAATTTATAACATTTAGAACCTAAATTATGACACGTCATGATGACGGGATAGACTCGACATAATGATTGGATAGACATATCATAATGACTCGCACCTTTTACACCTTAGCCCTAAGTAACTTTGAAAATTACTTTTGTAAATCAACTATTTGCACAAAAGGACTTGTGCTTTTATAAAATTACATAAATACCCTTATTTTCACCACTTTACCCAAAATTTTTACACACTTCAACATACACATTTCAAATGAAACTTTTGGATAAATATATATTTTTTTACAAGGAACAAAATAAGAAAAATATGTTTACAAAACCACCCTTCACTTATTTTAAAGTGCCTCCTATCCAATTACATTTTGCAAAAACAACCCTGGATTTTTCTATAATTACAAAAATACCCTTTTTACTTACACTTTAAATTTTCAAAAACTTCACATAAACACACACAAGCTTTATACAAACAAACACATATTTCACACTGACAAAATATTTGCCTAGCATTACAAGTACACGAACTGTCATAATAACTATCATTAAATCCTTCAATCTATCATTTAGTGATCCATCTACCCTCTCTTGATGTTGTACCTTATCTTGTTGGCTATTCTGATTACAACATCTGAAAATTTGTACCTTTGATTTTTGCTCAGATGATTTTGGATAAATTAAAAAGATTTATGACAATAATTACTTTTTGGATACAATTCTATTACCAAAAGTCATGCATCATAACATATACCATCTTTGGTCAGTGCATGGTGTTGCATCATCATCGGAAATCCGTAGACTGACTAACGAGTGTGCCTCCAGTGCAACTTTGGGTCGTCTTCGGTTTCCTAAATCTATCTTTTTACTGTTGGCACTACCCGGTTGCTATTCCTCTTTTGTGGTGGTGTTTAATCACATGACCATGATGCCATGTCGGAACCTAAGGCCTCAGGTGTGCTGCAGCCACATGATTGAGCCATTAGGGGCGCACTGGTGACTAGGTATATGTGACGTAACCTCACTGCAATCTCTTCTTATGCAACCTTACTAGTGTCCTAACTTTTGATCCTCGCCCAAGGATATAGACCTACCCAGGTGTTAGTTATGAGAGAACGGTTGTAGGATGCGAGTCATATGCATCATCAACTCATGAGGGTATGCATCATATTTCATGCATTTCATACGTGCATACATTGCAAGTATCATCATCCTTGCATCAAGGTGTAAGCATTGCATCATGGTAATTGCATTGTGTCATATGCATCATCTCAGTCGTGCATGGGATCCCTCATCCTCATGTTGCACCATCATTGCAATCATACATCTCAAACAGTGCATCACGTTCATGGATAGAGCATTTTGTCATTATTCCTTGATTGCATCAATAGGCATGTTTTGCAATCAACATTATCAAAGTCATTCAGATAATGAACTCTGAGCAGGAATGTTTCGAACATCATTTATCAATCTCTTATGTTATTTTAATTTGCTATCCATAAGTTTTGTGATGAATGTCGCCGACATTTATCATCCTCATGTTGTGATCTTAATTCTATGAGAACTTGATCACCTTTCTTTTTTCTTATCTCGTCATGCTTCAACAACTTTTATCGTCAACATCAATCTTCCCTGGTGTGATTGCTTCCTGATACTTTTGATGGGTGATTTGCTTCTTTTTCCTTAAGAGTCTTTCGTCCGAATCTCGGGATGAGATTCTTTTTAGGGGGGAGGGCTGTGACAGTTCATGTATTTGTAAACTAGATATATTTTGTTAGTGTGAAATATGTGTTTGTTTGTATAAAGCTCATGTGTGTTTATGTGAAGCTTTTGAAAATTTAAAGTGCAAGTAAAAAGGGTATTTTTGTAATTACAGAAAAACCTAGGGTTGTTTTTGCAAAAAGTATTTGGATTAGGGTAATTTCAAAATAAGTGAAATATATTTTTCTTACTTTATGTCTTGTAAAAAAAATATATATTTATTTATCCAAAAGTTCCATTTGAAATGTGTGTGTTGAAGTGTGTAAAAATTTTGGGTAAAATGGTAAAAAAATAAGGGTGTTTATGTAATTTTATAAAAGTACAAGTCCTTTTATGCAAAGTAATTGATTTACAAAAGTAACTTTCAAAATTATGTAGGGTTAAAGTGTAAAAGTGCAAGTCATCATGACATGTCTATCCAACCATTATGACGAGTCTATCCCGTCATTATGACGTGTCATAAATGATTGCATTTAGGTCCTACTTTCGTTCTTTAGGACAAAAACAATTCAAATCCGACTTTTGTTCAAAGATTCACGTGTAAAAATGTAAATTTCGAGTTTTTGAACTTGGGCCCCAAAGCAATGTTGTAGATTTTGAAAAACTCTCCAACTTTCGTTTTGGGCATTTCTTCATTCGGGTTTTGGATTGATGGGAAATTTTGCTTTACAAACAAGTCCCTGCAGTTTTCTGGAATTATGTATAAGTCCTTGGGAAATCCTAGTTCCCTTCCTCCTCTATTTTTTTCCTCTCTCTGTTCTTTCTTATCCTCTACTGGCGGCGCTTCTTTCTCCTGTCTCTCTCCCTCTCTCTGGTTCCTTTGGCTGGCGCAAGCAAGCGAGCTGGCGGCACGGCTGGGCGGTTGCAGATCGGCCCAGCGCAGTCGCGTAGCTGGCGCACAGGGGCACGCGAGCCGCGGCGGGCTCAGGCGCGGGCGCGCCCGAGGCGGGGCGGCGCTAGCGCGGAAGCTAGAGCGGCGGGCGCTCGGCGCGGCTCGGCTCGGGCTGCGGGAGCAGGGCGGCCGGCGGCCGCGGCTGAAGCGGCAGGCGGGCTGGCGGCGGCTCCAGGCGGGCAGGCGACGGCTCGGTGCAGCGCGCGAGGACGGCCCGGCATGGGCCCAAGCGGCGGCTGCAGGAGCGCCCGGGCGAGCGCGCAGGGGCCCGAGCGGCGGTTGCGGCGCGTGGGGTGGAGCGGAGCGGCTCGGGTGGCGTGAGCCGGAGCGGCGCGTGGATGTGGGGCGCTGGAGAGCTGGCGGCCGCAGGCGCCAGTGCGTGGCACGCGTGAGCGTGTGGGAGCAGAGCTAAGCACGGGTGGCTGCGGCGTGGTGCAAAGGGGAGTGGCTGCGGCAGCAGGCAAGGTGGTGCGGGCGCTGACGCGGGCGCACGGGTAAAGCAGCACATGCGCGGTGGAGCAGAGTGGGAGCTGGAGTGGCATGAATTAGGCGGTGCAGGAGCTTGCGTGCTGGAGAGCTGGTGCAAGTGCTGGAGCGGCAGGTACATGGGCGGCACCGAGCGAGTGGCGCGAGCGTGCGCGCGGTGGCGCGCGGGAGTTGGCGGTGTGGGCAAGTGTTGGGCGGCCGGAGCAGAGCGGACCCATGGGCACGAGCAGGCGATGCTGGAGTGCGACGTGCCGAGCAACGGCGCGCGCAGGAAGAGTTGCGGTGGAAAGCTATTGCGCGAGATGCAGGAACGCGATGGCCATATCGAGGATGCAGCTCAGGTGTTCGACGAAATGCCGATACGCGTGGTGCTGGAGAACGCGAGGGTCCTGCTGCTGGGCGCGACGTCAAGGGTACAAGACGCCGTCGGGCGGAAGTTGCGACGGTGTGCAGATGTGGCACGACAAGGCCGAGGCGACGCCGGTCCAGCAGATGAGGAGGAAGAGGAGCAGCAGCACGAGGTGGTCGAGGTGGAACAGCAGCGCGGATTTGACAGCAGCTGGTCCGCAAACAGCATGGCGTCCAGGGTTTCCTTCCAGGGTTTGACCACGTTGAGTGCTCAGCATGGGACGGCGGTGGCCGCAGATAGTGATGTAGCTACGAGTTTGGCGAGGCGAGTCAGAAGGAGGAGTTACGGAGCGAAGGCAGTGGTCGGGCGTGACGAGCTCGGAGGAGATGCGGTGCAGCCAGGCACGACGAGCTCCCTTCATCTATACGGAAGTCAAGGCGGGAGCAACGCGTGTGACACTCAGGTAATTAGCTTGGTCACACCCTAGAGTTTTGGTATGCTTTTATGTCCAAAGTATGGCAAAAGGTGTGTTAATGTGTGCAATGTTATGGAAAAAGTGATATTTATGTTATTAATTTTAACTAGAGGTCCTTTTATGCAAAATGGGTGGAAATAGAGAGAAAAGTTTAAAAGTATGAGGGTTGTTTTGCAAAAGATGGTATCTGTGGTTAAATTGCAAAAATATGTGAAATTACCCTTGGGTATATATGTAAAAGTATTTTTATCCATAGGACTTACATAAAAAGTGAAAATTTTACTAAGTTTATAGTATTTTCAAAACTATTGCTCAACTGCAGATGAACCTTAAAGAGAAGTTGTAGAGTTTGAAAAACTATGCACTTTTGCTTTTTGGACCATCTCCATTTGAGCACTGGTTTAAAAGTGGCAAGCTCTTTATAGTCAGGTCCCTGCTTTTCTCGGATATTGCAAATCAGTCCCCAGCTCAGTTCCTCCCCCTTCTTCCTCCTGGCGCCACTGCCCCCTCTACTCTGTTTTCCTATTTCCCCTCTGCTCCGCCGCCGGTGCAGCTCCCCCGGCCGCCGCTCTGCGCCCTTCTGCGCCCCGCTCCACGTGTCGAGCTGCACTTCCTCCCACCGCCCTCGGTGCCCGCGTTGGCCGTCCCTGGCTTCTCCACGTCGGGCCGAGTTCCCGAGCGGCTGCCACGCTGTCCTACCCGACCCGCCGGCGCCGCCCATGGTCTACGCTTGCTGGGTGAACCTCTGCTCCCTTCCTTCTCTCCCGCAGGCTATGCCTTGCTACAAAACCGAATCAAGCCCCATCCTCCCGCTGTTTTCTCCCTCTGTCTTCCTTCCTCGCGACCACTGAACACAGAGCCGCCGCCGTCGAATTCCATCGGAAAATTACCCGCCGCCGCACCGTCCTGACCCAATCCCTTGAGCCCTAGGCTTCCTCACTTCCTTCCCTTACTCTACAACCGGATCCAACCCAGCCCCGGCCCTCCCCCTCGCCGGATTTGCTCCACCCCGAGCCGCCCCTCCATTGGCGCCGCCGAGCTCGGCTTCACCATCGACAGCCCGCATCGTCACCTCTCCGGCCGAGCCACGTATGGAAATCGCCTTCCCATGCTCCAGTGATGCTCGTGCGTGCGTTGCTTCCCCGTGTTCGCCGGTCTTTCACCGAGAACGGCGTTGCGCCGCCACGGCCGCCGCGCTTCTCCGTCGTCAACTGTGTCCCGTGGTTGCCCGTCGAGCACCACCCCTCCCAATCCTTTCCTTGGGCTCTGTAGATCGTGCCTGGTCAACTCTTCCCCGCCGGCGACCTCGCCGTCGGCGAGAACGCGTCGGGGCCGAGAGGCCGGCCGGCGTCGGGGCTCGGCAAGGGCTCTTTTGCAAATAGGAAGCTTGGTCTGAGGGCCCTGATGCAAATTTACCGAGACCCCCCCCCTTGTGCATCTGTTATTTCATGTGTGTGTGTTTTCTGTCTTGTAAAATCTGTAGAAAACCACAGAAAAATCCAAAAATTGCAAAATTAGTTTTGTTAGAAACTGGATTTCAAACCCTACAACTTGTATTTATAAAGTTTAGTATGAAACTAGATGCTTTTGCCTTTATTTTAAATCTAAGGTGGAAGGGTATTTTGTGCATAATTTCTACATTTTAACCTTGTTTCTTACAATTTTTAGCATGTAGCTTCTATAAGCTATGTGTGATCTTATGTTAGAGTTTTCAAACTTAGATTTGTTTTATAACTTAACTTCTTTTGGTTTGAGCATTTCAAATTTAAAATGCTAGCTAAAGTATGCTTATAACCTTGTTAGTTAAAATCTTTTGCCATTCCTCTATATGTTGATGATTAGTGTATGATTAAAAATTTCCAAAAATTTTATGACCCTTTTTATTTCATGAATTCTTGTATGTTAATTTGATAAATTATAACTTTTAGAATCTTAACTTTCCAACCTTGTCTTGCTTAATTTATTGCATTTCATATAGAATCAACGACGCTCGACGACGGGGACTACGAATTGGTCTTAGGACAAGACCAAGGCTTCCCAGAAGACCCAGCACAAGTCGTCGAGGGACTAACTGAAGCCCCGAACCCGAGTTCGGAAACCTCTGACACTCCTACCCCTAACTCCACTCTAGAAGGCAAGCCCCGGATATATCCCACTACTTTAATTACACTGCAATCTATGACCATCTATATTATATCTTGCATTAAGTCTAGGAATTGAAGTGAAACCCTAGGTGCATGAATCCTAGGAATCCAATGTAATGCTCCCGAGTCCTTATCGGATAGATGCTCCGCTAATAGGACCGGTAGAAGTCGGGTGATTTCCTGTCACTCGCGCGATATAGGAGTTGCATGTTTTCTATTCCGCAACCACTATAAGGATGACGGATAGGGTCATGTGTTGTATCATGACCTGAATTTTTACCCTGTCTGTTTTGATAAAAGTTGATAAGGTCGATATGTGTGGTAGTGGTGGCTAAGCGTTTGAACAGTACTAGCCACATGCCGCGAAATATGGTAAAGCGGTAAGCCTAGTAACCAATCGGCCCGGTAAGTGGACATACCTCCCACCACTCGATCTTTATGTTATGATCACACACACCGACCTGTGGGAGTACGTTCTGCATGGCAGACAGGAATACGGGTTTTGTAGTCGCGCTACAGACGTATGTCCTGCACGAGTGATGTGCGTACGGTCCTGCAAGTCGCTTGTAGTGGCCTGTCCACGAGTCGGAAAGAAAGGCAAACGGTTGCTTCGGAACAACTTGTGGATTTTCCAAGCGTGTGTGTTAGGTTTACCTTGCAAGGTTGAATCTCGATTCAGGAATCGTCCGCCTCTCACGATGCATGAGACTGCTAATCCCTTCTACCACATTGAGTAAAAAGTGTAATTGTGGATGAGATAATCTTGGTGGATGATAATATCTATCATGCTTGTTTAGTATAGGTGCTAACCTAGAAATGCTAATCAAGCTAGAATCTGAAAGCTAAAACTTGAAAATAGTTTATACTCTCTGTTGCTTATTAGCTGAAAATAAACCCAGAGCCTTTACAATGCCTTCATGAGTCTAGTTATGGGCTAAAGTATACCCAAACCCCAGGTAAGCCTTGCTGAGTATTAGAATACTCAGCCTTGTCAATATCTATTTTAGGTATGACCTTCGAAAATCCCACGGACAACCTTGTGTGGCCAACGTCCGTTCCTTTTGGCTGGTCCGTGGAGTGGGACCCATCCCTGACCAACAATGACCCTCCGGAGTGACACCAGGCCCTGGGCTAAGCTTGGTGTTCGCCTTCGCGACGTGTGTAGTCGCATAAAACTTTTTCTTCCGCTGTGAGTTTGGACAAGCTGTTATGCTTGTCAGTTGAACATGGTTTGTATAAGTTTACTTATCTTTGAACTCGGTTTGTAATAATGTATGTATGGCTGTAAATTAAAAGTGGATGAGCTATTCTGTGATGTGAACTCGCCTTCGGGCGAGGTAAACCTGCTTCGGTCCTGTTGAACTGTGGTTGAATCGGGCGGAGACCCGACAGACCAAAGGATTGTTCCGTTTGAAGTGTGTTGAGCTGATTACGGTTGTACGGCGATCATAAGCGCACTTGAGCCGGAATAATTCAGGCGGTTCTGCCACAACTGGTATCAGAGCTGTAGGTTTACCTTTACATCTGGAAAAGCTCTTAAAAAAAGTATTTTCTGAATAAAAGTAGCCAACAAATGAGTTTACAAAATACGTTGGATCCATTAAGGTTGTGCTTAGAACGTAAAGCCCTAGGGGTTTATATGGGAAAATATCAGGTGGCAATTAGAGTATATATATATACATCTGACTTGCAGCACTACTTTCTATCAAAACTTAAATTCCTGTATAATTCAACTTTACTTTCCTGTAACGACACCTACGTACGGAGGTAAGAAGGTAAGAATCCTCAGCCAACTAAGGGAGCTTGGCCTTCCCGTCGGTGATGCGAACCGAACGCTGTTTCTCAAGCAGTGGCCTACTTGAGATGCTGCCAATATACCAACTTAGGTTGATTATATTGGGAGTATATGGTTCGGCGCAGGGTATGGCGATCGCTGTTCATACCCCCGCATTTTGCGGTACCCCCGTGAATACGTTGTTTCGATGATGTATGTTAACGTTGTCTGTACGGTGGTAATTGTACAGATGCTATTTCTATAGTGAGCAGTAATGTTTGGGGACGCTTTCATGTCGTGCTGCCATGAAAGGTTCATGAGATATATATATGTGTATTCTTCTGCAGGTACACTGACCACGATTTCGCTATTAGGATGCGTAGGGTTTATCGATTAGTTATATATAGTGAGAGATGTATGGTTATGCCACCGGAATTAACTACATAAGTCCGAACATATTCGGGAGTTGTTTTGGTTGTGAGGACGAGTAGTGCGTGCATGCATCATCTGTTAACAAAAGGATTTTCATATATGCAGAATATGTTGTTTGCCTTAGGAATGGGCTAATGGAGTTATAATGATAATTTTAGGTTGGGTATCTTATATAGAATCTTAGTTTCTCATCTGATTTCCAGTCTTTGCTATTATCAGAATCGGTTATCTCAAGTATAGTTATCTTGTGAGTCCTCTGTAGCATAATTGCATTTCAACCATTCAATGCAATTGTGTCATCAATCCATTGGGCTCCTGTTCTGCGTTGCTGTATTTTTGTATCTCACCATTTGAAATCTTGCTTCAAATGGCTGAGACTCCAAATATTCGTTGGGATCGTAAAGGAAACGCTCATACCAATGCCTTGCATTGGGAGGGCTTTCCCCGTCTCTTGTGGGAGTCACTTCAGATTTTTGGCTATGATGCACCCCCACTCTATGACGGATATGAGTTTGTTGAAGCGGGTGTTCCTCGGTGTAGGGTGAAGATGACCATTCCGCAACATCCTTCTCGCTACTTATGGCAACCTGTCACAATTTGCACGATTGGCCATCGCCTTGTGGATACCTTTGAGTCTGTAGCACTTGAAGCTATTCACATTTTCTGTGACAAGCACCCTGAAGAAGTGGCTGCCTATCCGATCGGTTTATTCCCAGCCACGGACCCTCGTGACTCCGAGTGGACCTTCAGGATCTTTTATTGCAGTCATCTATTGGGAGATCTGTCTCTTGAGACACTGCAAGGTCTTATCCGGTTCATGAATGTGCAACATCAATATCAGTTGCTGCAACGTCGGAGCATGAACCAGTTGTCTAACTTAGCTCAAGCTCACCATGGAACTATCACCCAGCAGCTTGATGAGCTGAATGAGCTTCACACTGCACAAATGCCCAAGTTGACCTGTTGGCTCAGCGCGATGTGATCATCAACAACCAAGAAAACCAAATCCATGAGAGGGAGACAGTTATTGCCCAGCGCAATATCATTATTGAGTTCCTCCAGGATCAAGTTCAAGATCTTACCATTGAGCTTGACGATGCTGTCAACCATATCAACGACCTCCATGAGCAGACCGCACCACCTGTAGTGCCAGAAGAAAGTGAGAGTGAAGAAGAAGAAGAAGAAGAGCCAGAAGAAATAGAAGGAGAATCGGGTCTTGACTCCGAACACGGTGATCCCGCCCTAAATCCCCAATCCAACCACTCTTCTTCCGGAAGAGTATTGTTAGTGGGAAACCTCGACGACTTTTAGCCCATCGCTCTCCTTGCTGTACTGGATGTAACCTAGGTGGTGTGTAGTTTACCTAGTTATAGAGCCACTTGTTGTATGTGTGGCATAGGCAGAGGTTGTGATAGTTTGAGTGTGTTGACATGAGATGTAAGGATATCAGTATCTGTATGGTAATCTAAATCCTGTGTTTGGTTACCCGGTTCAAAATCTTTGTATCTGCTATGACTGGTTTGAATGGAACATATGCATTACATTTCCGTTTGATAATTGCATATTATCTGAAATTGGAGTAAGATTATGGTTGATAATGGATATCTCCTTTATTTCAGATGGTTGGAGCTACTCGTGGAACCCCAGAAGGATTCCGGGCAGGTCAACCTGGTAGTTCTCAACAACCACCACCGCCACCTCCAAACCTGGCCGAGGTTATGAAACCGGCAAACCGAGCTTCTAAATCAACTTGTGCAAGCTCAAATGGGCCACTTCCAGCAGCAACCTCGAGGCCGAGGTGAACCCTTGCCGGCCAGTTACCAGGACTTTCTCAGCACTCAACCGCCATTATTCCATAAGGCCGATGAACCTTTGGACACTGACGCTTGGCTTCGAACCATCGAATCCAAGTTTGCCTTACTACCAGCTCCATGTTCAGAGGAGAACAAGGTGCTCTTTACAGCTCAGCAACTCCGAGGCATTGCCCGTCTCTGGTGGGACCAGTTCCATGCTATGCAACCCGCTGATCACGTCGTCACCTGGGATGAGTTTCGAACTGCATTCCGAGCACATCACATACCAGCAGGACTCATTGAGCGGAAGCTCAATGAATTTTTAAGCTTGACCCAGGGTACCCGCACTATTACACAGTATGCACAGGTTTTCAATCACCTGTGCCAGTATGCGGGATCTCATGCGGACACTGATGCCCGCAAATGTGATCGCTTTCGCCGAGGCCTAAACACCAAACTTAAGGAATGGCTGAATTTGGTGAAGGCTGACAATTTTAATGAGTTGGTCAATATGGCCATTACTCTGGAGGATTGCATTGCCGCCCACCGAGCAGAGAAGAAACGGAAGGCACCTACGGGACCTGCAGCTTCACAGTTGCCAAGGTATCGGTTGGTCCCGAGTAATGCCCCTCGAGCTCCGCCTCGAGGCAATTTACCTGGCAGATGGGTAGCCCGACCTCCCCAACAAGCACAATTCAACCAACCACCACTGCCACAAAATCAGCAACAACCCCAACAAGGTCTGCGGCCGAGCGTTCCGCCAGCTACTCCAGGAAACAGCAATTATCGTTGTTTCAATTGCGGAAGCCCGTCCCACTTCATCAAGGATTGCCGTCAACCTAGGAAATCTTTCCAAGGGCAAACATCTAATCCAAACAACAAGGGCAAGGGTAAGAGGCGAGTGGTGCAAGTCCGTCAAGGGAGGGTGAATCTTACCACGCTCTCCGAACTTCCTGAAGGGGCACCAATAATGACGGGTACATTTTCTATCAACCATCATCCCGTTATTATTCTTTTCGATACTGGTGCCACCCATAGTTTTATTAGTATGGATTGTGGGACTAAAGTGGGCTTGGATATCTGTTATATAAATGAAGCCTATAGGATCGTAACTCCTGGTGGTAAGATTTTGTCCAATCAAATCTGTAGAATGGTACCAATTCAGCTGGGTAGTCATCTAATAAAAACAGATCTGCTAGTATTAGACCTAAAAGGAATGGATGTCCTTTTGGGTATGAACTGGATGACCCAGCATCATGTGTCCTTAGATATCCTTTCTCAAACTGTGGGAATAGGTTCACCTGAGAATGAGTCAACCGTTCTCTATCTCCCACAACAGCAACACCTTAACCTTTGTACTTATGCTACCACTGAGGTTAAGTTAAAAGATATCCCTGTCGTCTGCGAGTATCCTGATGTTTTTCCAGACAATTTGCCTGGAATGCCTCCAGATAGAGATATCAAGTTTATCATAGAACTCCAACCTAGTACAGCCCCTATCTCTAAGAGACCTTATCGTATGCCTCCTAACGAGTTGGCCGAGTTAAAAACCCAACTCCAAGATCTCTTAGACAAAGGTTTCATTTATCCGAGTGCATCACCCTGGGGTTGTCCAGCCTTGTTTGTGAAAAAGAAAGATAATAGCTTAAGGCTATGTGTGGATTATCGTCCTCTCAATGCGGTGACTATCAAAAATAAGTATCCTTTACCCCGCATTGATATTCTATTCGATCAACTCGCCGGAGCCAAGGTATTCTCCAAGATTGATCTTCATTCCGGCTATCACCAAATTAAGATTCGGCCCAGCGATATTCCCAAAACAGCTTTCTCTACCAGATATGGTCTATATGAGTATCTGGTTATGTCGTTCGGTCTCACCAATGCTCCAGCATATTTCATGTACCTTATGAACTCGGTCTTCATGCAAGAACTCGATAAGTTTGTCGTAGTTTTTATTGATGACATCTTGATCTACTCTAAAAACTCAGAAGATCATGCCCAACATCTCCATGTCATCCTTCAACGATTAAGCGACCACCACCTGTACGCCAAATTCTCTAAATGTGAGTTTTGGCTGGATACAGTCAAATTCCTGGGCCATACCATTTCTGGTGACGGAATATACGTCGATCCCAGTAAAGTACAAGAAGTGATGGATTGGAAACCCCCGACCTCCGTCCATCAAATTCGTAGTTTTCTCGGTCTAGCTGGCTATTATCGTCGTTTCATTCTTGACTTTTCTAGAATAGCCAAACCTATGACCGAACTACTGAAGAAGGGTGTGAAATTCTCTTGGGATCAAAAATGCGAAGATGCATTTCATCTTCTTAGAAATCGTCTTACGACTGCTCCAGTCTTAGCTCAACCAGATGCCTCAAAACCTTTTGACATCTACTGTGATGCATCGGGAACTGGACTTGGTTGTGTACTTATGCAAGACAACCGAGTAATTGCATATGCATCACGAGCACTTAGGGTTCATGAACAGAATTACCCCACCCATGATCTCGAGCTTGCAGCTGTTATTCATGCCCTAAAGATCTGGAGACACCATCTGATGGGTACGAAATGTCATATTTACACTGATCATAAAAGCCTCAAGTATATCTTTACCCAGGCAGATCTGAATATAAGGCAAAGGCGCTGGCTAGAACTTATCAAAGATTATGATTTGGAAGTCCATTATCATCCAGGCAAGGCCAATGTCGTTGCGGATGCCCTTAGTCGCAAAGCGCATTGTTCTTGCCTATCCGTTGAAGCATTCAACGAGACTCTCTGCTGGGAAATGAGCAAGCTCAACTTAGAGATCATTTCCCAAGGTGACTTAAACCATCTCTTGGTTGAAGCCACACTTAGAGATAGTATTGTTCTAGCGCAACAGCGTAATAAAGGGGTCAGAATCATTAAACAAAAGATAACACAAGGAGAAGGGAAGTATAAATGCTTCCGAGTAGATCCTGAAGGAGTATTATGGTTCAACGAACGTATTGTTGTACCCAAGGACCATAGGCTCCACAGGCAAATAATGGACGAGGCCCACTTGTCCAAATTCTCTATACACCCTGGCAGTACGAAGATGTATCAGGATCTGAAACAGAACTTTTGGTGGACTCGTATGAGACGAGAGATTGCCAAATATGTGTCGGAATGTGATATCTGCCAAAGAGTCAAAGCCAGTCATTTGAAGACTGCTGGTATCCTTCAACCTCTACCCATTCCCTCGTGGAAGTGGGAGGATATCAGTATGGACTTTATTGTTGGCCTGCCCAACACTTCTCGGAAGCATGACTCTATTTGGGTAATCGTTGATCGATTAACCAAGACTGCACATTTCCTTCCCGTGCATACCACATATAATGCCAAAAGGTATGCCGAGATTTATCTGGATCAAATTGTTCGTCTTCATGGAGTACCTAAAACGATCATTTCTGATCGGGGAGCACAATTTGTTGCTAGGTTCTGGGAGCAGCTTCATGATGCTCTTGGGACTAAATTAATTCGAAGCTCTGCCTATCATCCTCAGACAGATGGGCAAACTGAACGAGTAAACCAGATTCTGGAAGATATGCTCAGAACTTGTGTACTTCAATTTGACAAAAATTGGGATAAATACTTGTCACTGGCAGAATTCTCTTACAATAATAGCTATCAGACAAGTATTAAGATGGCCCCATTTGAAGCATTATACGGTCGCCGATGCCGAACCCCCTTGAGTTGGTCACAAACCGGCGAGCGTAAAATTTTTGGACCCGATCTAGTTATGGAAGCAGAGGATAAAGTCAGGCTTATCCAGAACAATCTAAAGGCCGCCCAATCTCGACAGAAAAGCTACGCTGATATACGAAGAAGACCATTGCAGTTTCAAGTCGGAGACTTCGTATATCTTCGAGTATCTCCTACCCGAGGTGTTCAAAGATTCGGTGTAAGAGGGAAACTTGCTCCTCGATACATCGGACCCTTTGAAATCCTTGAAATCTGTGGACCTGTAGCTTACCGTCTCCAACTTCCTCCTTAATTAACAGCCATCCATAACATCTTTCATGTATCCCAACTCAGAAAGTGTGTTAAGATCCCTACCGAAATCATTGATGCCCAAGCTATCGAAATCGAACCAGATTTGACCTATACAGAGCATCCCATCAGAATCCTAGACACTAAAGAGAGAAGTACCAGAAGAGAAACCATCAAAATGTACAAAATTCAGTGGAACCATCATACGGAAGAAGACGCAACATGGGAAACTGAATCTTATCTCCAACATAATTTTCCCGATTTCTTCCAAGCCAACCTCCGAGCTTGATCATTCCATTCCATTCTATTCCGGAATCTCAGGATGAGATTCTTTTTAGGGGGAAAGGCTGTGACACTCAGGTAATTAGCTTGGTCACACCCTAGAGTTTTGGTATGCTTTTATGTCCAAAGTATGGCAAAAGGTGTGTTAATGTGTGCAATGTTATGGAAAAAGTGATATTTATGTGATTAATTTTAACTAGAGGTCCTTTTATGCAAAATGGGTGGAAATAGAGAGAAAAGTTTAAAAGTATGAGGGTTGTTTTGCAAAAGATGGTATCTGTGGTTAAATTGCAAAAATATGTGAAATTACCCTTGGGTATATATGTAAAAGTATTTTTATCCATAGGACTTACATAAAAAGTGAAAATTTTACTAAGTTTATAGTATTTTCAAAACTATTGCTCAACTGCAGATGAACCTTAAAGAGAAGTTGTAGAGTTTGAAAAACTATGCACTTTTGCTTTTTGGACCATCTCCATTTGAGCACTGGTTTAAAAGTGGCAAGCTCTTTATAGTCAGGTCCCTACTTTTCTCGAATATTGCAAATCAGTCCCCAGCTCAGTTCCTCCCCCTTCTTCCTCCTGGCGCCACTGCCCCCTCTGCTCTATTTTCCTATTTCCCCTCTGCTCCACCGCCGGTGCAGCTCCCCCGGCCGCCGCTTTGCGCCCTTCTGCGCCCCGCTCCACGTGTCGAGCTGCACTTCCTCCCACCGCCCTCGGTGCCCGCATTGGCCGTCCCTGGCTTCTCCACGTCGGGCCGAGGTCCTGAGCGGCTGCCACGCCGTCCTACCCAACCCGCCGGCACCGCCCATGGTCTACGCTTGCTGGGTGAACCTCTGCTCCCTTTCTTCTCTCCCGCAGGCTGTGCCTTGCTACAAAACCGAATCAAGCCCCATCCTCCCGCTGTTTTCTCCCTCTGTCTTCCTTCCTCGCGACCACTGAACACAGAGCCGCCGCCGTCGAATTCCACCGGAAAATTACCCGCCGCCGCACCGTCCCGACCCAATCCCTTGAGCCCTAGGCTTCCTCACTTCCTTCCCTTACTCCACAACCGGATCCAACCCAGCCCCGGCCCTCCCCCTCACCGGATTTGCTCCACCCCGAGCCGCCCCTCCATTGGCGCCGCCGAGCTCGGCTTCACCGTCGACAGCCCACATCGTCACCTCTCCGGCCGAGCCATGTATGGAAATCTCCTTCCCATGCTCCAGTGATGCTCGTGCGTGCGTTGCTTCCCCGTGTTCGCCGGTCTTTCACCGGGAACGGCGTTGCGCCGCCACGGCCGCCGCGCTTCTCCGTCATCGACTGTGTCCAGTGGTTGCCCATCAAGCACCACCCCTCCCAATCCTTTCCTTGGGCTCTGTAGATCGTGCCTGGTCAGCTCTTCCCCGCCGGCGACCTCGCCATCGGCGAGAACGCGTCGGGGCCGAGAGGCCAGCCGGCGTCGGGGCTCGGCAAGGGCTCTTTTGCAAATAGGAAGCTTGGTCTGAGGGCCCTGATGCAAAATTACCGAGACCCCCCCCCCTTGTGCATCTGTTATTTCATGTGTGTGTGTTTTCTGTCTTGTAAAATCCGTAGAAAACCACAGAAAAATCCAAAAATTGCAAAATTAGTTTTGTTAGAAACTGGATTTCAAACCCAACAACTTGTATTTATAAAGTTTAGTATGAAACTAGATGCTTTTGCCTTTATTTTAAATCTAAGGTGGAAGGGTATTTTGTGCATAATTTCTACATTTTAACCTTGTTTCTTACAATTTTTAGCATGTAGCTTCTATAAGCTATGTGTGATCTTATGTTAGAGTTTTCAAACTTAGATTTGTTTTATAACTTAACTTATTTTGGTTTGAGCATTTCAAATTTAAAATGCTAGCTAAAGTATGCTTATAACCTTGTTAGTTAAAATCTTTTGCCATTCCTCTATATGTTGATGATTAGTGTATGATTAAAAATTTCCAAAAATTTTATGACCCTTTTTATTTCATGAATTCTTGTATGTTAATTTGATAAATTATAACTTTTAGAATCTTAACTTTCCAACCTTGTCTTGCTTAATTTATTGCATTTCATATAGAATCAACGACGCTCGACGACGGGGACTACGAATTGGTCTTAGGACAAGACCAAGGCTTCCCAGAAGATCCAGCGCAAGTCATCGAGGGACTAACTGAAGCCCCGAACCCGAGTTCGGAAACCTCTGACACTCCTACTGTGGCAGAACCAACCTGAATTATACCGGCTCAAGTACGCGAGTCCATTCCCGAGGGTTCCAATGTGCTTCAAACGGTATAATCCCTTGGCCTGTCGGGTAACGTCCCGATAAACCACCAAACACAGGATCAAATAAGGTTACCTCACGCGAAGGTGAGTCCAGAGATACAATCACCATCACATTTTATATTACAGGCACTTATATTACAAGAGTTTGCAGAGTAGCATAAGTACTAGAGTGTTAAAAGTTTATTACAACTGATTAAAACAGTTGAGTTCTTAGCAGCGGAATTTAAAGTACGATAATTATACACGTCGCCAGTATTAACATCATGCTAAGCCCGAGCATGACATTACTCGTTAGGGTCGGTGTTGGCCGGGGACGGGTCCCACTCCACGGACCAACCATCAGGCACAGCAGAAGGCCAAGGCATAGGGTAAATAGGTTCTTCAAAGACATTACCTGAAACAACATTATATAGCAAGGCTAAGTATACTAATACTCAGCAAGGCTTACCCGGGGTTGGGTATACTTAGCCCATAACTAGACCATGCAGGCGTTGTAAAAGTTCGGGTTTAGTTTTTGCGGAAAAGCAATAAAGAGTAGGTCCTTAATTTATATTTTAGCTTTCAGATTCTAATTCTTTTAACCATTCTAGGTAAGCACCTATAACTACTTCAAGCATGGTACAAATCTTTAATCAAACATCATCTTTGATAATCAAATCATTGCTCTTTTTACTCTATGTGGTAAAAGAGATAAGCAGTCTCAATCTTCGTGAGAGGCGGACGATTCTGAATCGAATTTTAACCCTTGCAAGGTAAACCTAACTCACACGCTTGGAACACCAACAGGTCGTTCCGAAGCAACCGTTTGCCTTTCATTCCGGGTCGTGGAACAAAGCCACCACAAGCGACTGCTGGACTATACGCACATCCAATGTGCAGGACATACGTCTGTAGCGCGACTACATGACCGTATTCCTGTCTGCTATGCAGAACGTACTCTCACAGTCGGTGCGTGTAAACATAAATAAAAGTCGAGTGGTGGGGGACGAGTCCACTTGCCGGGCCGATTGGTTACTAGGCTTACCGCTTACCATATTTCGCGGCATGTGGCTAGTACTTTCAAACGCTTAACTGCCACTACCACACACTGCGACCTTAACCAAATTCATCAACACAGACGGGGTACCACTTCTTTCCATGAAACTGCAAATAACCCCGTCCGTCGTCCTTATAGTGATTGCAGGAATGAAGGTAATCAATTCCTATATCGCGCGAGTGACAGGAAATCACTCGACTTCTACCGGTCCTATTAGCATAGCACTAGTCGGATTCAGGTTCTAATGTTCAGTACATTGGTTCCTAGAAATATGCATCTAGGGTTCCATTACAACTCCTAGACTTAATGCATAAATATAGATAAATAAGCATAGGTTGCAATATAAAGAAAATAATGGAATATGTCCGGGGCTTGCCTTCACTGGCAGGGTTGGGGTCAGAGGTATTAATAAATTCTTCCGAACTCGGGTTCGGAGCTTCAGTTAATTCTTCAGTGAGGTTCCCGGCGGCTTCAGAGATATCCACTTCAGGCTCGGGGAGTATCTGATAGTCACCGTCAGCGAGGAATGTCGAGTCTACATGTAATCAAAAGGATGCAGCTTAGGAAATGCATGAATCTATATTTTATTTCACGATAAAGTTGCAATCCAAATAGAAGAACATTACATTCCAACAAACAACTTAAATACCCTGTACTGGGCAGTCATTTATCGGGTATCAACCAAACTAACTAGTTACATTAAGCAACCAGGTGGGTTTAGATTTGAACTATCATTCTTATTTGAGTCATAACTATGGCACTGAATTTATAGCAAACAGAAACTAGAACATTCGTATTTGAATTTTAAATCCCAAGTTCTAGATTCAAAACTTAGATAAGCCGGATCATAAAGTTTTGGAACTCTATTGCACACTAATCATCAACACATTAGAGTATGACAAAAGATCTTAATTGGTTGGGCTTATAAAACATGCTTAGCTAGCATTTCAAATTTGGAAAGCTTAATTCAAAAGAAGTTAAGTTATAACACAAATCTAGGTTTGAAATTTCAACACAAGGTTACATATAGCTCACAGAATATACATGCCAACAATTATGAGAAACAAAGTTAAAATATAGAAGCTATATATCAAATACCTTTTACCCTTAGATTTAAAATAAGTACAAGAGTATTGGGTTTCATATCAAACTTCATAAACAAAAGTTGTAGTACTTGAAATCTAGTTTCTAACAAAACTAATTTTGCAATTTTTGGAATTTTCTACAATTTTCTATTGAATTAACAAGTCAGAAATACTACTCACATGAAATAACAAGCACTCACTTACTTCTATTTTAAATACAGCACAAACCAGCTATTTTGATGACATGGTCATAAAACAGAAGTGATAGAGTTTGAAATAGAGATTCAAGTCCAACTGGTTTTACATTTTTTTGAATTTTCTACGATTTTCTAGGAATTTTCAAAGTTCAGCATATTGGAAAGGAAGAAAAGATTGAAAACTTTCATATTGGCCCTCGGAAAGATTTCAGACCTTGCAATGTGGTCCCTATGGCCGGAAACAGAGCACCGGCGGCGGGTTACGGCCAAATTCCGGCGAGGTGAGGCGTCAAGGGTGGAGAGGTGTTGGCCTATGGGCACTAGGAGTTTGAGGCGCACCGATTGGCGTATTTGGGAGGAGAGGGGATGGCCGGAGGAGGTCCGCCGGCGTGGAGGCCGAAGTGCGGCGGCGGGGTGGTGCTGGGGGCAATGCTCCGGCGAGGGGAAGGTACAAGGGAATGGGAAATAGCTTCAAGAGGTCTTGGGGGCGCTATTTATAGAGAAGAGGAGGGAGGGGAGCGGGCTAGGGCGGTGAGGGGACGGTGGGGAGGCACGTAGGCGAGGGAGGAGCAGGAGGTGGCGAGGGGCGGCCGGGAAAAACGGGCGGCGGCGCAGCAGTAGAGGAGCAGGGGAGACGCCAGAGGAGGAAGAAGGAAGAAAGAGATCCGAGGGACTCAACTGGAATTTGCAGAAACTTCAGGGACTGCACTGTAATTATAAATTTCCCGCTAATCCAGAGCTCAAATGAGAAGGTAGCAAAAATGAAAGTTGTAGAACTTTTCAAAACCTATAACTTTGTTTTAGGGCTCAAGCTCAGAAACCTAAAGTACAATGTTTTATTTCACCATTTTGCACTCAAATTAAACTTTTCATGGGTTGTGTCTTACTAAAGCAAATTTTATAACTTTGTGGTCTTATTTGCAAGCATTTAATGCTGATCATGATGACAACCACTTTTTCACTTTGACCCTTGGTAAAATTTGAAAAGTTACTTTATACTTCAATTAAATTTCATAAAAGGGTTTGTATTTTTATAAATTTACACAAATACCCATATTTTCATAATTTTGCTAGAGTTTCACACAATTTCACACATACCACATATTATTTCAAAAGGTTCAACCTAATTGACACCTAGGGTGTCACAACCTTCCCCCCTAAAAGGAATCTCGTCCCGAGATTACAGGGATGAGGTGATAAGAGCATAGATACCTAAGAATTCTTGAGAAAGTCTGGGAAGTTTTTCTGAAGATAGTCTTCGGTTTCCCAGGTAGCTTCTTCTTCTGTATGATGATCCCATTGGATTTTAAACATTTTGACCGTTGCTCTTCTAGTACTTCTTTCCTTGGTATCTAAGACTTTGATTGGAAGTTCCTTATAAGAAAGATCTGACTCGATGTTGATACTTTGTGCATCAACGATTTCGGTAGGAACACGAATACATTTCTTGAGCTGCGATACATGGAAGATGTTATGAATGGCTGCTAGCTGAGGAGGAAGTTGAAGTCGGTAGGCTACAGGTCCACAAATTTCAAGAATTTCAAAAGGACCAATGTAGCGAGGAGCGAGTTTGCCCTTGATACCAAAGCGTTGAACACCTCGAGTAGGAGATACTCGCAGGTATACAAAATCACCCACTTCAAACTGTATGGGTTTTCTTCTTTTATCTGCGTAGCTCTTCTGTCTTGATTGAGCTGCTTTAAGATTATTCCGTATGATCTTTACCTTTTCTTCTGCTTCATTAACAAGATCAGGTCCAAAAATTTCACGTTCACCAGTCTGAGACCAATTCAAAGGGGTTCTGCATTGACGACCATATAGGGCTTCAAAAGGAGCCATTTTGATACTTGACTGATAGCTGTTATTATAAGAGAATTCTGCCAGAGCTAAGCATTTGTCCCAATGCTTATCATACTGAATCACACAAGCTCGAAGCATATCTTCTAAAATTTGGTTGATTCTTTCTGTCTGCCCATCTGTTTGTGGATGATATGCGGAGCTTCGAATTAACTTGGTTCCAAGAGTTCGTTGAAATTGTTCCCAGAAACGAGCAACAAATTGTGCTCCACGATCAGAGATGATCGTTTTAGGTATCCCATGGAGACGAACGATTTGGTCCAGATAGATTTCTGCATACTTCTTAGCAGTGTAAGTGGTATGTACTGGAAGAAAATGAGCGGTCTTGGTTAACCTATCCACAATTACCCAAATAGAATCATGCCTTTGAGAAGTATTGGGTAAACCTACGATAAAATCCATACTGATATCTTCCCATTTCCAAAAAGGAATAGATAGAGGCTGCAGTGTACCAGTAGTCCTTAAATGACTGGCCTTAACTCTCTGGCAAACATCACACTCAGAAACATATTTTGCTATCTCCCTTCTCATACGAGTCCACCAAAAATTCCGTTTCAAGTCTTGGTACATTTTCGTACTGCCCGGATGCATAGCAAATTTAGATAGATGAGCTTCATCCATTATTTGCTTGCGAAGCTGATGTTTCTTGGGTACAACCATACGTCCCTTAAACCATAGAATTCCTTCAGAATCTTCTTGGAAACATTTATACTTCTCTTCTCCTTGGGCTAACTGTTGCTTGATCATTTTAACTCCTTTATCGTGTTGTTGTGCCATCACAATACTGTCTTGGAGTATAGGCTCAATGGCTACATGATTTAAACTACCTTGAGGAACAATTTCTAGATTAAGCTTGCTCATTTCCCAGCAAAGAGTTTTGTTAAAAACTTCTACTGACAAGCAATGACAATGTGACTTGCGGCTAAGTGCATCCACAACCACATTGGCTTTACCTGGATGGTAGTGGACTTCAAGATCATAATCCTTTATAAGTTCCAACCAATGTCTCTGCCTCATGTTCAAATCTGCTTGTGTAAAGATGTACTTTAAGCTCTTATGATCCGTATAAATATTGCACTTGGTACCCATAAGATGGTGTCTCCAAAGTTTAAGTGCATGTATGACGGCTGCAAGCTCAAGGTCATGAGTAGGATAATTCTGCTCATGTGTCTGAAGTGCTCTAGAGGCATATGCAATTACGCGGTTGTTTTGCATAAGTACACATCCTAGTCCGGTGCCTGATGCATCACAATAAACATCAAACGATTGAGATGGGTCTGGTTGAGCCAAAATTGGAGCGGTGGTAAGATGTGCTCTTAAAGTGTGGAAAGCTTCTTCACATTTTTCATTCCAGGAGAATTTCACTCCTTTCTTTAACAACTCTGTCATGGGCTTGGCTATTCGAGAGAAGTCTGGAATAAAACGACGATAATAGCCAGCAAGACCGAGAAAACTGCGGATTTGATGGACCGAAGTAGGAGGTTTCCAATCCATCACTTCTTGAACCTTACTAGGGTCAACAGATATACCGTCCTTAGAGATGGTATGACCTAAGAATTTGACGGTGTCAAGCCAAAATTCACATTTAGAGAACTTGGCATACAAGCGATGATCTCGCAGACGTTGGAGAACAACATGAAGATGTTTAGCATGATCTTCAAGAGTTTTGGAATAGATTAGAATATCGTCGATAAAAACTACGACGAATTTGTCCAGTTCCGGCATGAAAACAGAGTTCATGAGATACATGAAATATGCCGGTGCATTGGTAAGACCAAAGGACATAACCAGATATTCATAAAGTCCATATCTGGTGGAGAAAGCTGTTTTCGGAATATCACTTGGTTTAATCTTTATCTGATGATACCCGGAGCGAAGGTCAATTTTAGAAAATATCTTAGCTCCGGCTAATTGATCAAACAGAATATCAATGCGGGGAAGAGGATACTTATTCTTGATAGTAACCGCATTGAGGGGACGATAGTCAACACATAGTCTAAGACTATTATCCTTCTTTTTGACAAACAAGGCAGGGCATTGTGATATCCAGGTAGTTAGATAACTAGATACTAAGTTTAGGTGCAATATATGTAAGCAGGATAATGTATACAAGTTGTACAAAGCATAGGGGTATATTTGTAAATTATGAATTTTATAAGTTCTTATATGCAAATGTGTGAAAATGTGCATAAGTGTTAAAATTTCAGTTGGCTATCAAAAAGAAAAGAGCAAAAGTTAAATAAACACTAAGGAAAATAGACTTTATATGAAATTAAGGACCTCTGTGTAATTATTACAAACATATAAGGATTTACATGTGAAGTGGTAAAAGATAAAAGTAAAACTCAGTTTTACTTAAGGACTAAAGTGCAAAAAGAATTAGTCATGATTACTGCAGGAAAATTTGCAAAAAAAGACCCTAAGCATTAAAGCAATTGGTTTGAATTACAAGATAAAATTTATAAATTGAATGATGCTCTAAAGTTTAAAATAAAACTATATTCTTTGAGAATTTGAACTTGAAACTTAAAGCAATCTTGTAGGATTTGAAATTCTCTACAACTTTTATGTTGAACACTTTTCCATTTGACCCTTGTAGCAGTGAGAAAACTTTAGATTACAGTGGGGTCCTTGAACTCTTTGGAAATTATGAATTAGTCCTTCTGACACCCCCTGCTTCGTCTACCTCTGACCACGCCGCTTCCTCCTCTGCTCTGCGTCTGTCGCCGCCGCTCCACCGCCGGCACGGCTTCCCGAGCGCCAGCTCCTGCTGCATTTCTCTCCCACGCGTCGCCCTTTACCTCTCCCACCTCAGCTCCCTGCCTTCCCTGGCCTCTTCCGCGCTTGCCACGCGCACGCCGTCGCCGTGCGGCCGCCACCGAGCTGCCGCCGTGGCGAGCTCCAACCCGAGTGCCAGCTCCTATGTTTGCGCGCGCATCAGCACCACTGGGATCTCCTCGACCTATTCTAACCGTCCATTCCCTAGCTCCTCGCCTCTAGTCCCCGGAACGCCGTCGCCATCGCCGCCCGAACGCCGGCAAGCACAAGCTCACCGTCGTCCCGCTTCTCTGCAGCCGCTCCGCTTGCAACCACCTCACTGTTAGCTCCACCGCATCCTCGCGCAGCTGTTCGACCAACCAATTTCCCCAATCGGCCACCGTAGCACCGCCGCGCTGTTCTTCCCTCTCCGCCGCCTCGGCACCGCCGTGGGCAGCTCAGTCCGAGCCCCTTCACGCCACCTCTGTGCTCGAGCCTGCACCACATCACCACCACGACGCTCCCCAACCGGTCCATTAGGTGTCTAAGGCCTTACATTGGTCCCCCGACGAGCTCCCCGAGCTTCCTTGCCGCCGCCGTGACCAGTCCACCGTGGGGCTCCACCTTCCGGCCTTCCTTAACCCCAACTGACCCCGGCCTAAGCTCCAGCACATCCCCAGGCAGCTCCCCGACCTCTTCACCGTCGTCTAAAAGCACCAGAACGCTGCCTCACCGGACCACTTCGCCGCCGGCCGCAGGTCCTCGTCGCGCCGCCGCTCCGAGCCGCCTCTCTCCAATTCCCGGCTCGCACAGGTGCGCATCGAGCCCTGGATGCTCTCCCGCCCCTCTGCTCCCGTTCCCAGAGCTCGCCGTCGCCGGAATCGGCCGGTCAACGTCGGGTTTCTACCTTGACCAAAGGGGGGGAGTGGAGCAGGGACTGCGGGTTAGAAGAAACGAAAGATCAGGGGGTTTTGTGCTAAGTCCCAGGGACTAATGTGTAAACCTTGCTTGAGTTATTGCTGTGAACTTTGAAAATGCATAGAAAACAGAAGAAAAATCAGAAAAATGTGAAATTGGTTGGGTTGGAAACCTTATGATAAGCTCTGTAACTTTTATTTTATCATCAGGCCATGAAAGTACATAGTTTGTTCGGTATTTTAAATGCTAGTAAAAGGATGCATTAATTAAATCTTGTGATCTTTAGCCCTGTTACTGTTAGTTTTTGGAGCATGTATTGTAGGCAATGTAAGTAGTTCTGTGTAAAGTTTTGAGGCCTAGATCAGCTCTCTAGCTAGAGTAATTGGTTACTTTTGCTATAAGTTAGTAAAAGCTTGACAATTTAATTTCAGAAGTATTTATGCATATTTAGGAATGAAATTTTTACTATAGTCTGGTCTTTATGAGTGTGATATAACATAAAAATTTTAGAAATAGAAACCTAATATAACTTAAATTATAAATGTTAAACTTAGATTGCAAGATAAGTCATAAATAATAATTGGAATGCATAAAAATTTATGGAATTTTTCTAGAAAACTAGACTTAAGTAGTTTATGATGTTCTTAAATTGTGAACCCTAATTGTTGTATAAAAACCCTAGTCTTAATATAAAACTCCAATTATATCTTAATATTTCAATGTTAATCTTAATTAGATTTGTGACTTAGGACTTTTAGAGTAAAATTACCATAAAACCTAACCATGATAATTAATTATTTATCTTAATTTAAGATTTGGTTAATTAATTCAAGTTAACCATAGTTAAGTAATAACCTAAAGTTAAATTAAATGTTTGAGGTAACCCACCCCGGCTGCCTAACGAGACTAATTAGTTTAATTAGTACTCGATAAATGACTGCCCAGTACGGGGTAGTTAGATTATAGTCATAATGTAATTTTCTTTAAGTTAGATTGCAACTTTATCGGGAAGTAAACTAAAGGTAAAAGCAAATAACTTGTACTTTGCATCTCATGTAGACTCGACCACGCTCGCTGACGGGGATTATCAGTTGATCCCGGAACAAGAAGAAAGTTATTCTGAAGACCCCGGAATTCTTGTCGAAGATTGCTTGCAAGCCCCGAACCAAAGTTCGGAAGAAAATATTTTGACTAACCCCAACCCCACCAGCGAAGGCAAGCCCCGGACATAACCCCTACCTTATTACACTGCAATTTATATTACTTATATATATCTCTTTATGCATTAGGTTCTTAGGAGTTGTTTGGAAACTTAGTTGCATCACTCTAGGAACCAATGTAATGAACACTAGAACTAGAGTACGATTAGCTGCTCTGCTTATAAGACCGGTGGAAGTCGAGTGATTTCCTGTCACTCGCGCGACTTAGGAATTGTAATGATTTACATTCCGTTATCACTATAAGGATACCGGACGGGAGATTTATGAGGTATCATGGTCAAGATGATACCCCGTCTGTGTTGATGAATTTGATAAGGTCGCAGTGTGTGGTAGCGGTGGTTAAGCGTTTGAAAGTACTAGCCACATGCCGTGAAATATGGTAAGCGGTAAGCCTAGTAACCGATCGGCCCGAGGAGTGGACATACCCCCCACCACATGTATTTGCTTCTTTTGGTTACTTAGTTCGACGTGTAGGCATATGTGTTGCTGGACAACCAGGAGTACGGGTTTTGTAGTCGCGCTACAGACGTACGTCCTGCACTTTTGTAGTGCATATGACCTGCAGTCGCTTGTGGTGGCCCTGATCCACGAGTCGGAATGAAAGGCAAACGGTTGCTTCGGAATTACCCTGTGGTATTCCAAGCGTGTGTGTTAGGTTTACCTTGCAAGGGTTGAATCTCGATTCAGAATCGTCCGCCTCTCACGATGTATGAGACTGCTTATCCCCTTTATCACATAGAGTAACAAGCGTAATTATGTGATTAATAAAGATGATGTTTGAGTAAAGATTCTACCATGTTTGGATAGCTATAGGTGCTTACCTAGAATGGTTAATAACTAGAATCTGAAAGCTAAAACTTGAAAATAAGGATCTACTCTTTGTTGCTTTTCAGCTGAAAACCCTACCCAAAGCTAAAAGCCAGCATGAGTCTAGTTATGGGCTAAGATATACCCAATTCCGGGTAAGTCTTGCTGAGTATTAGTATACTCAGCCTTGCTTTGTTGATTTACTTCAGGTAACCCTTCTGATGAGCCAGCATTCATTACACCGTGGCCCTACCCTTTGCCTGATGGTTGGTCCGTGGAATGGGATCCGTCCCCGGCCAACACAGAATCCGCCGAATGATGTCATGTCAGGGCTAGCGTGACATCTGTAATAAAGACGTGTATAATGTTTACGCTTTTCAAACTCCGCTGCTTTGAATTCAAACTTAAACCTGTTTTGTAATAATCTCTCTTTAATGAGAGCTAATGATGCTTTGTAAATTTATGTAATATCTCTGCCTGTGGTGTAAATTATTTTGGCATTGTATCTCTGGACTCACCTTCGTGTGAGGTACCTTGTTGGATCCTGCGTTCGGTGGTTTATCGGGACGTTACCCGACAGACCAATAGTATTATACCGTTTGAAGTACGAGTTAGCCCTCCAGGAAGGACTAGCGTACTTGAGCCGGTATAATTCAGGTTGGTTCTGCCACAGCTGGTATCAGAGCTAACAAGTGTACCCCGGAGATATAATTAGCCTTAAAAAGTAATTCTTAGTATAAAATTTCATTAATCAAGTATTTGCGAACTACGTTGGTTCGTTAAGGATTATGTATAGTACGTAAGCCCTAGGGTAATACTACTATGGGAATTAAAGGTGGCCGTGATATATATATATATATATGACTAACTTCCAGCATTACTTTTCGGTTGAAACTTACTTTCATGCACAATTCAACTTTACATTATGTAACGACATCTTCGATCGGGAGGTAAGAAGGTAAGAATCCTCAGCCAACTGAGGGAGCTTGGCCTTCCCGTCGGTGATGCGAACCGAACGCTGATTCTCAAGCAGTGGCCTACTTGAGATGCTGCCAATGTACCAACCTCGGTTGACTACATTGGGAGTATATGGTTCGGCGCAGGGTATGGCGATCGCTGTTCATACCCCCGCATTTGGCGGTACCCCCGTGAATACGTTATCCAATAACGTATGCTAACGTTGTCTGTATGGCGGTAATTGTACAGATGCTGTTTCTATAGTGAACAGTAATAAATGGGGACGCTTTCATGACATGCTGGCATGAAAGGTTCATTGGATATATATATGCATTGTGGTTTTCTGCAGGTACACTAACCACGATTCCGAAACTAGGACGAATAGGATTTATCGACTAGTTAATAGTGAGAGACGTATTTATATTATGCCACCGTAACTAACCACGTAAGACCAAGATTACTTGGCAGTTATTTTTAGTTGTGAGATCGTTTAGTACGTGCATGCATAAATCCTGTAAGCAAACAAATTAAATGTTTAAATTGATATTTCCTAAGAAATAGGCAATGTGTCTGTATTTCTTAATTGGGTAAGTAAGAATCCTTAGATGGGTATCTTAGGCATCCATCTGATTTCCAGCCTTTGCTGTTATCAGAATTCGTTATCTTAATCCATTTTACCTTGTAAGCTTTCTCAACAGGGTAAAAATATCTTACCATTTGCATTGTTGTCGCAGATGGCTGCTCCTACTAGTACCTTTTGGGATCAGGAGGGGCACTTTCACACCAATGGCTTACATTGGGAAGGGTTTCCTCGTCTTTTGTGGGAATCCTTGAGTATGTTCCATTATACAGAGCCTCCTATGTATGATGGGGTAGAGTATCTTGAAGAGGGAGTTTTCCGCTGCAGGGTTAAGATGATAATTCCTCAACACCCTTTCCGCTCCTTATGGCCTCCCATAGAAGTGGAAGTGGTTGGATATCGTCTAGTAGATGCTCTTGAAACTGCTGCTTTAGAAGGAATCAAACTCTTCTGCAATCAACATCCGATTGAAGTTGCTGCATATCCTATTGGGTTATATCCTACCATAGACCCAAGTAATGCGGACTGGGATGTTCGGACAGACCATTTTGGTCATTTGTTAGGAGATGTAGCTGAAGAAACCGTCCGTATTGTTACCCGGTTTATGGAAGTGCAATACCGTTACCAAAAGCTACTGCGTCATGGGGTAAATCAGATAACCGGTGTGGCTCAAGGCCACTATCGGAATGCTGATCACCAAGTGACCCAGATAGAAGAATTGCAAGCTTTAGTAACCCAAAAGGATGAAATTATTGCAGCTAGGGATGAAACAATTCTTCACCGCGAAGATCAGATCATGGAGAGTGATCATCTTATTACTCAACGAGATGCTGTTATAGAATTTCTACAAGAGCATATTCATGATCTGATGCTCGAAGCGGATGATGCCCAAGCTCATATTGAAGAATTGCAGCAGCAACCCATCCTTCCTGCTATACCTCTAGTACCTGAAGAGGAAGAAGAAGAAGACCCAGAGGAAATTGAGGGTATTTCAGAGATAGATTCTGAGCATGGGGACCCCGTTATCAGTCCCCATCACTCTCTTTCTGGCAGTCAGTCTTCTGTAGGAAATTTTGACGATTTTTAGTAAAATCGTCAACTTTCGAGATGTAATCTAAGGGCATGTAATAGTTTAAGTAGTCGAACTTCATGCCATTTGATGTAATATAGATGGCCTATGTAGTTAACTTTCGACATGCGATGTGAGAACTATTTGAGTTAGCAATGTAATATAATTTCCGGTTTCGTCATCTTGTTCATTATCTTTAAAATTTTGATATGAGATGATTTGCGGAATATATGCATTGATTATGTCTTCTGAAATTGGGAGTAAGGATATATGGTTAATAATGGACATCTCCTTCATTTCAGATGGTTGGAGCTACAAGAGGAACCCCGGAGGGTTTCAGGGCTGATCAAGCCAGTGGTTCTCAGCAACCACCACCACCTCCTCCCAACCTTGCCGAAGTCATGGCTCGGCAAACGAAATTACTTAATATGTTGGTTCAAGCTCAACTGAATCAGCCGCAACAATTCCGAGGAGGCCGGGATGATCGTAATCCTCCTGTGGCTAGTTACCAGGATTTCCTCAGTACCCAACCGCCTTTCTTCAGTAAGGCAGAGGAACCATTAGATGCTGATGCCTGGCTCCACATCATTGAGTCAAAGTTCGCTCTCCTGACCATACCATGTGCGGATTCTAGCAAGGCTTCTTTTGCTGCTCAACAACTTCGTGGTGCGGCTAGAATCTGGTGGGACAATTTTTATGCCATGCAACCTGCAGGGCATGTCATCACATGGGATGAATTCCGAGTCGCTTTCAGAGCGCATTATATTCCCGCAGGATTATTGGAGCGAAAGCTTAATGAGTTCTTGGCTCTTACACAAGGTGCCAACACAGTTTTGCAATACGCCCAGAATTTCAATCATCTGTGCCAGTACGCAGGGTATCATGCAGATAATGATACCAAGAAGCAAGACCGTTTTCGCCGAGGCCTGAACACCAAACTCAAGGAACGCCTGAACCTTGTTAAGGCAAATACTTTCAGTGAGTTGGTTAACATGGCCTTGACTCAAGAAGACTGCATTGTGGCGCATTATGCCGAGAAGAAGCGGAAGAACCCTGCTGGGACCTCGAGTACTCAACCACCGAGGTATCGGGTTGTTCCCAATACGCCGCCCAGAGCACCACAACGCAATGCCCCTACGGGAAGATTGGTTTTTAGGCCGCCTCAGCAGCAAGGAAGGTTCAGACCTCCTGTGCCCCCGCAACAAGCACAACAATCTGGCCAACGGCCAAATATTCCGCAAGTGCCACAGAAGGGCAACAACTATCGTTGCTACAATTGTGGAAGTGCGGATCATCTTATTCGAGATTGCCCGCGGCCTAGGAAATCCAATCAAGGGCAGAGCTCCACCCAGGGAAACCAGAATAAGGGGAAGAAGCCGGTGATGCAAGTCCGTCAAGGACGGATTAACTTCACCACTTTGGCGGAACTTCCAGATGGAGCTCCTGTCATGTCGGGTACATTTTCTATTTACCATAAACCAGTTGTTACTTTATTCGATTCTGGAGCAACACATAGCTTTATTAGTAACAACTGTGGAACCCGACTAGGACTTGAATCTTGTTCTATCCAGGGGTCATATATGATCTCTACCCCTGGAGGAAAAATTACTTCCAACCAAATGAGTAGAAATGTACCACTTCAGTTAGGTAGTATAGAAATAAAAACTGATTTGGTGTTAATAAGTTTGGAGGGTATCGATCTTATACTTGGAACAGACTGGATGACTAAACATCAAGTCCGGTTAGATATCTGTTTCCGAGTGGTTGAAATCAATTCACCATATTATGGGAATACCACTCTTTATTTGCCCCAGCCAGAGTATCTGCACCCCTGCACATATGCTATCACAGATATTAAAGTCAAGGATATTCCGATAGTATGTGAATTTCCCGATGTCTTTCCCGACGATCTGCCTGGAATGCCACCAGATCGAGACATCGAGTTCATTATTGAACTTCAACCTGGCACTGCTCCAATTTCAAAAAGGCCGTATCGTATGCCTCCAAATGAATTGGCAGAACTGAAAGTTCAGCTACAAGATCTTCTTGATAAGGGTTATATACGCCCCAGTGCTTCACCTTGGGGTTGTTCTGCTCTCTTTGTCAAGAAGAAGGACGATAGTCTGAGGCTATGTGTCGACTACCGTCCACTCAATGCGGTTACCATTAAAAATAAGTATCCCCTTCCCCGCATTGATATCTTATTTGATCAATTAGCTGGAGCAAAGGTCTTTTCCAAGATTGATTTACGCTCTGGTTACCATCAAATCAAGATCAGGCCTTGTGATATTCCAAAGACGGCCTTCTCAACCAGATATGGACTTTATGAATATCTGGTCATGTCTTTTGGACTTACAAATGCACCGGCATATTTCATGTATCTCATGAATTCCGTATTTATGCCGGAGCTTGATAAATTCGTCGTGGTCTTCATCGATGACATTCTGATCTACTCCAGAACCAAAGAAGACCATGCTAACCATTTACGTGTCGTTCTTCAACGATTACGGGATCATCGCCTTTATGCCAAATTTTCAAAATGTGAATTTTGGCTGGATAGTGTGAAATTTTTGGGACATACTATCTCCAGTCAAGGCATATCGGTTGATCCAACCAAAGTTCAAGAAGTTATGGACTGGAATCCTCCCACCTCAGTCCATCAAATACGGAGTTTCCTTGGATTGGCAGGCTATTATCGCCGATTCATTCCAGACTTCTCCAAGATAGCTAAACCCATGACTGAGCTACTCAAGAAAGAAGTTAAGTTCCATTGGGACGAGAAGTGTGAGGAAGCATTTCACACTTTAAGAAAACTTCTGACGACTGCTCCAGTACTAGCTCAGCCAGATAGTAACCAGCCTTTTGATGTCTACTGTGACGCTTCCGGAATTGGCCTTGGTTGTGTTCTTATGCAAAACAACCGGGTTATTGCTTATGCATCCCGAGCACTCCGGACTCATGAGCAAAATTATCCAACACATGATCTTGAATTGGCAGCAGTTATTCATGCTCTCAAGATCTGGAGACATCATCTTATGGGCGCTAAGTGTAACATTTACACTGACCATAAGAGCCTCAAGTATATTTTCACTCAGGCTGATTTAAATATGAGGCAAAGGCGTTGGTTGGAATTAATCAAGGATTATGACCTAGAGGTACACTATCATCCGGGCAAAGCTAATGTAGTTGCGGATGCACTTAGCCGCAAGTCACATTGTCACTGTTTGACCGTATCCACTTTTAATGACACTCTTTGCCATCAAATGCGGAGACTCAATCTGGAGATTATTCCCCAAGGTAGTTTAAACTTGATCTCCATTGAGTCTACTTTGCGAGAAAAGATCGTCATGTCGCAGCTACATGATGAGGGTGTCAAAATTATTAAATCCAAGCTATCCCAGGGAGAAGCTAAATATCGGTGTTTTCACACTGATCGTCAAGGAGTCCTATGGTTCAACGATCGACTTGTTGTGCCTAAGGATCATCAACTTCGTAAGCAAATCCTCGACGAAGCACATTTGTCCAAATTCTCTATTCATCCTGGTAGCACCAAGATGTATCACGATCTTCGGCAACATTTTTGGTGGACCAGAATGAAGAGAGAAATTGCCAAATATGTATCTGAGTGCGATACATGCCAGAGAGTCAAAGCCAGTCATCTCAAGGCCTCTGGTACACTTCAGCCGTTACCCATACCATCATGGAAATGGGAAGACATTAGCATGGATTTCATTGTCGGTCTTCCCAACACATCTCAAAAACATGACTCCATATGGGTAATCATCGATAGACTCACAAAAACAGCTCATTTCCTTCCGGTGCATACCACTTACTCTGCTAAGAAGTATGCCGAAGTCTATCTGGAACAAATCGTTCGATTGCATGGGGTTCCTAAAACTATCATATCTGATCGTGGGCCCCAATTTATCGCACGGTTCTGGGAGCAGCTACAATCAGCTCTAGGAACCAAATTGATTCGAAGCTCTGCATATCACCCCAGACGGATGGGCAGACTGAGCGAGTTAATCAAATTCTTGAAGACATGCTCCGAGCTTGTATTATTCACTATGGTACAAGTTGGGACAAGTGTCTTGCTCTAGCTGAATTTGCCTACAACAACAGTTACCAAGCTAGTCTTCAAATGGCTCCTTTCGAAGCATTATATGGTCGCCGATGCCGAACTCCTTTGAGTTGGTCAGAGACCGGTGAACGCAAAATCTTCGGACCAGACCTAGTTGTTGAAGCCGAAGATAAGGTTAAGGTTATTCAATCTAATCTTAAAACCGCTCAGTCCAGACAAAAGAGTTATGCAGATAAGAGGAGAAAACCTCTGCAATTCCAGATAGGAGATTTTGTCTATCTCCGAGTGTCACCTACCAAAGGCGTCCAACGTTTCGGCATAAAAGGAAAGTTAGCACCTCGGTATGTCGGACCCTTTGAAATTCTTGATGATTGTGGCCCAGTAGCTTACAAACTTCATCTTCCATCTCAATGGGCAGCCATTCACGATGTCTTTCACATCTCTCAACTTAAGAAGTGTGTCAAAGTACCCACAGAAATCGTTGAGACAGGTACCATTGAGATTGAACCTGATTTGTCATACATCGAACAACCTCTTCGAATTCTGGATACAAAGGAAAGATTCACCAGAAGAAGGGCAGTTAAGATGTACAAGATCGTATGGGATCATCACACCGAAGAAGAAACGACTTGGGAAACTGAGTCTTATCTTCAACGGAATTTTCCCGATTTCCTTCAAGCCAATCCCCAAATCTAATTATCCAATTCTATTCAGCTTCGGAATCTCGGGACGAGATTCTTTTTAAGGGGGGAGGCTGTGATATCCAGGTAGTTAGATAACTAGATACTAAGTTTAGGTGCAATATATGTAAGCAGGATAATGTATACAAGTTGTACAAAGCATAGGGGTATATTTGTAAATTATGAATTTTATAAGTTCTTATATGCAAATGTGTGAAAATGTGCATAAGTGTTAAAATTTCAGTTGGCTATCAAAAAGAAAAGAGCAAAAGTTAAATAAACACTAAGGAAAATAGACTTTATATGAAATTAAGGACCTCTGTGTAATTATTACAAACATATAAGGATTTACATGTGAAGTGGTAAAAGATAAAAGTAAAACTCAGTTTTACTTAAGGACTAAAGTGCAAAAAGAATTAGTCATGATTACTGCAGGAAAATTTGCAAAAAAAGACCCTAAGCATTAAAGCAATTGGTTTGAATTACAAGATAAAATTTATAAATTGAATGATGCTCTAAAGTTTAAAATAAAACTATATTCTTTGAGAATTTGAACTTGAAACTTAAAGCAATCTTGTAGGATTTGAAATTCTCTACAACTTTTATGTTGAACACTTTTCCATTTGACCCTTGTAGCAGTGAGAAAACTTTAGATTACAGTGGGGTCCTTGAACTCTTGGAAATTATGAATTAGTCCTTCTGACACCCCCTGCTTCGTCTACCTCTGACCACGCCGCTTCCTCCTCTGCTCTGCGTCTGTCGCCGCCGCTCCACCGCCGGCACGGCTTCCCGAGCGCCAGCTCCTGCTGCATTTCTCTCCCACGCGTCGCCCTTTACCTCTCCCACCTCAGCTCCCTGCCTTCCCTGGCCTCTTCCGCGCTTGCCACGCGCACGCCGTCGCCGTGCGGCCGCCACCGAGCTGCCGCCGTGGCGAGCTCCAACCCGAGTGCCAGCTCCTATGTTTGCGCGCGCATCAGCACCACTGGGATCTCCTCGACCTATTCTAACCGTCCATTCCTAGCTCCTCGCCTCTAGTCCCCGGAACGCCGTCGCCATCGCCGCCCGAACGCCGGCAAGCACAAGCTCACCGTCGTCCCGCTTCTCTGCAGCCGCTCCGCTTGCAACCACCTCACTGTTAGCTCCACCGCATCCTCGCGCAGCTGTTCGACCAACCAATTTCCCCAATCGGCCACCGTAGCACCGCCGCGCTGTTCTTCCCTCTCCGCCGCCTCGGCACCGCCGTGGGCAGCTCAGTCCGAGCCCCTTCACGCCACCTCTGTGCTCGAGCCTGCACCACATCACCACCACGACGCTCCCCAACCGGTCCATTAGTGTCTAAGGCCTTACATTGGTCCCCGACGAGCTCCCCGAGCTTCCCTTGCCGCCGCCGTGACCAGTCCACCGTGGGGCTCCACCTTCCGGCCTTCCTTAACCCCAACTGACCCCGGCCTAAGCTCCAGCACATCCCCAGGCAGCTCCCCGACCTCTTCACCGTCGTCTAAAAGCACCAGAACGCTGCCTCACCGGACCACTTCGCCGCCGGCCGCAGGTCCTCGTCGCGCCGCCGCTCCGAGCCGCCTCTCTCCAATTCCCGGCTCGCACAGGTGCGCATCGAGCCCTGGATGCTCTCCCGCCCCTCTGCTCCCGTTCCCAGAGCTCGCCGTGCCGGAATCGCCGGTCAACGTCGGGGTTCTACCTTGACCAAAGGGGGGAGTGGAGCAGGGACTGCGGGTTAGAAGAAACGAAAGATCAGGGGGTTTTGTGCTAAGTCCCAGGGACTAATGTGTAAACCTTGCTTGAGTTATTGCTGTGAACTTTGAAAATGCATAGAAAACAGAAGAAAAATCAGAAAAATGTGAAATTGGTTGGGTTGGAAACCTTATGATAAGCTCTGTAACTTTTATTTTATCATCAGGCCATGAAAGTACATAGTTTGTTCGGTATTTTAAATGCTAGTAAAAGGATGCATTAATTAAATCTTGTGATCTTTAGCCCTGTTACTGTTAGTTTTTGGAGCATGTATTGTAGGCAATGTAAGTAGTTCTGTGTAAAGTTTTGAGGCCTAGATCAGCTCTCTAGCTAGAGTAATTGGTTACTTTTGCTATAAGTTAGTAAAAGCTTGACAATTTAATTTCAGAAGTATTTATGCATATTTAGGAATGAAATTTTTACTATAGTCTGGTCTTTATGAGTGTGATATAACATAAAAATTTTAGAAATAGAAACCTAATATAACTTAAATTATAAATGTTAAACTTAGATTGCAAGATAAGTCATAAATAATAATTGGAATGCATAAAAATTTATGGAATTTTTCTAGAAAACTAGACTTAAGTAGTTTATGATGTTCTTAAATTGTGAACCCTAATTGTTGTATAAAAACCCTAGTCTTAATATAAAACTCCAATTATATCTTAATATTTCAATGTTAATCTTAATTAGATTTGTGACTTAGGACTTTTAGAGTAAAATTACCATAAAACCTAACCATGATAATTAATTATTTATCTTAATTTAAGATTTGGTTAATTAATTCAAGTTAACCATAGTTAAGTAATAACCTAAAGTTAAATTAAATGTTTGAGGTAACCCACCCCGGCTGCCTAACGAGACTAATTAGTTTAATTAGTACTCGATAAATGACTGCCCAGTACGGGGTAGTTAGATTATAGTCATAATGTAATTTTCTTTAAGTTAGATTGCAACTTTATCGGGAAGTAAACTAAAGGTAAAAGCAAATAACTTGTACTTTGCATCTCATGTAGACTCGACCACGCTCGCTGACGGGGATTATCAGTTGATCCCGGAACAAGAAGAAAGTTATTCTGAAGACCCCGGAATTCTTGTCGAAGATTGCTTGCAAGCCCCGAACCAAAGTTCGGAAGAAAATATTTTGACTAACCCCAACCCCCCAGCGAAGGCAAGCCCCGGACATAACCCCTACCTTATTACACTGCAATTTATATTACTTATATATATCTCTTTATGCATTAGGTTCTTAGGAGTTGTTTGGAAACTTAATTGCATCACTCTAGGAACCAATGTAATGAACACTAGAACTAGAGTACGATTAGCTGCTCTGCTTATAAGACCGGTAGAAGTCGAGTGATTTCCTGTCACTCGCGCGACTTAGGAATTGTAATGATTTACATTCCGTTATCACTATAAGGATACCGGACGGGAGATTTATGAGGTATCATGGTCAAGATGATACCCCGTCTGTGTTGATGAATTTGATAAGGTCGCAGTGTGTGGTAGCGGTGGTTAAGCGTTTGAAAGTACTAGCCACATGCCGTGAAATATGGTAAGCGGTAAGCCTAGTAACCGATCGGCCCGAGGAGTGGACAT